>NW_016690208.1:467721-503492 GCF_001604755.1 Lepidothrix coronata
GGGGTGCAAGGAATCACCTGTCCTGCAGAGCTGCTGAGATGAGGAACCCACACTTGGAGCAGATCACCACAGGTTAAGCCTGTGCCACATTTTGACACTTCCCCTGTTCTTGCCCCGGAGTCTGTCTCAGGAAGCATCTGAATTTCTGAATTCCTCTCATAATTAATTCATAGTTAATCTTGAATAGGTGTGATTTTAATAATCATTCAGTAGATATAATACTGCGGAATTGCTGCACCATTGAACTCGAAATTACATGGAATGAGACAGCTATTTAAATAATGGCCTCTCCTGAGCTTGGCTGTTTGGGCTTTTTGCTCCAGAGATGTCCAGGAGCAGTAAGTCCCTGTCAAGAAGTTGCACCATTTCTGCAGCCATGTAGCCAAGCCATTAGTACATTTTACTGAGTTATGATCTACCTGGGAAGCTTCTTGCCTATTTATCTGCAGTTTCACAAATGATAATGAGAAAGCTTCTATTCACTGCTTAGAGCTTTCTAATGTAGAATTAAAAATGTTTTAGTGGCTGCTCTTTGTATTTATTAATCAGCTATAATGAAGTAAAATGTTGAGTTTCAAATGGCTTTGTACATTAAGTAGTTAATGGTCATCTCACTGAGCTGTCCTTCCCCCAGAAATCTTTTTAATGGAACTAATGTCCGAAGTTGGGGACAACATGCAAACAGTGTTCACTAATTCAGTCATTCTACATGTCATATAAAATACTTCTGGTGTTGCTTTACTCATTTAACTGAAGCCAAATCTGGAAAAAACCTTCTGCTCTCCAAATTTTTTTTTTTAACTTCTCACTGTCAAAATGATTGATAGATTGCAATGAGTAAATAAGTGGAGATTTAATACAATCTGTGATTGAGGAAAGATCTTTAAAGTGACTTAACAACTGAGAAAATGACTAATCATGACTAATAACCAAGCAGTGATACATCTGGGGACACAGAGATATTCAGGTTTCTTTACAGCATCTTATGTTGCAGCCATACCTGAGGCCCCTCTGGAAATAAGAAAACTGAGATTTGTTTTTTCAAGTTTATTTTTGCCCATACAAGTCATATAAATGTCCACAAGAACTGGAGGATGAGCAAAGGCACAAAATTTAGGAGTGTCCTTAGAATGATTTTGCCTAGGTTGCCTATAGGATTTCAGTGCCATTTATCAATGGAGATAGATGGCCTAATCAATTTTAATTTAAAAGCCTCCTATATTGCATGTTCCAGACATCTATTTGCTACAATGCCAGGCAGTAGAACCACTTTTTCTTATGGCACTGGTGATATATTCCAGCCTCCTATCCCATGGGATTTATACATCAGTGTTTTCATCCACCTAATTAAATTCACCCTCTTGCCTTTTCATTTTCTCTTTCAGATTGTTTTCTGCCATCAAGTCCATCCATTGGCCTGTATCTCACTGCAGGCTTTGGGTTCTTCTTTTCAAGGCTTGGTGGGAAAAAGGTGAAAACCAGCACAAAACACCAGCTCTACAACCAGAAATGTCGTGGATGCAGGGAGAAGGATTAAAAGGATTATCCAGATGGACCAAGCAATTTCTAGCCCAGCCATATGTACAACCCACAGTATGTGTGTGGAAGTGAAAAGAGTCTCCAGCTGTGTCAGACAAGGTTATGTATCATTGCAAAGAGGTTGTAATTAAGGAGGGAGCCTCACAGTCCTACATTGTTACAAAAAGCTTCAGTTTGCAAGTGGACACAAAAAGGGTCAGTCCAGAACACTCTGAAGAGGAACTGGTGAAAGATACTGGATGGGGAAAATCCTGGGTCTGGGCTGGGAAAAGTAACTACAGAACCCACAGTGGGTTGGTGGCTGAGAGGTCCACATTGCAAAAAATTAAGAGCCTGGCCTATGTTTGGTGGTTGGTGCCATCTGGGGCACTGATTCTCAGGAGCACCCAATCTTCTGGCAGTTAATTGCTATGTCATTTAAAATTTGCTTTCTGAGAGGACCTGCCACTCTCAGGACACTTAAAAGTGATGCTATCCAGCCAAGGCAGAGAAATTGTGGTGTTCTTCAGGAAAGCAGCACGGCTCAGTCACTGGGATTTGCACACCCCACAATTAAAAAGGTGTTTTGTTTTGTTTTATTTTAACTTCAGATACCAGGTGGGTTAGCAAACATTGGAATCTCCATGGCAGGATCAGGATTTATTACACAGAAGACTGTGACTTGAAGAGGTAGAGTTTCTCTCCTTGCTCCACACAGCTCCTTGCTTCCTGTGCTTGGCAGCAGGAACAGCCCCATCCCCAAAGCCCAGCTAACAAGATAAACACCTTGCAGAGGCTCTGCAGACATCAGGGCAAACAAAAGAATCAATGATTCTCTTCAGGGCTTTTGTTTTATTCCCACTGGCCATGACCCAGCTCCAGACCAGTTTCCTTCACAGGTCTGCTTTGTACTTGAGGGAAAAAAAGAAAAAAAAAAGAGAGATGGCATTTCTCAGATCTCCATCTGGGTCTGACTCCTGTGGGCAGACTTATGGGATCTTTCCCCCTGCCAGGTCTCTGGTGCCCATCTATGCTCTGGGTGCTTGTGTGGTTTTAGCTGAGTGGTGTCTCCCTGTGGGAAAGACATGGGAATGTGGCAGCAGGAGGAGAAACAGCACAGGAGAGAGCCCTGACCTAGCTTTTCATCACCACATGCATGACCCCTCCTGGGGCTTTTCTGATTCCAACCCTGATTTGATGAGCAGAGGGAAGCATTGGTTTTTATAGCCCTGTTGAACATAAACATTGATTTTTAAGGCCTAATCGTCTGCTGCAGCTGAACGACGTCCAAGGATTTTTTTTCTTTATTATTATTATTATTATTATTTTTGTAGCCGCAGTTGATCAGCTGGAGAAGGGAGGAATAAAGAGGAAGCAGAGAAACAGCTGCAACTTAGTTTTTTTGTGTTGCCCAGGCAAGGATGCTGCTGCTCTGTCACTCACACAGCCCCCACTCTGCCGGGATGCTGCCGGCAGCCAAGGATGTGCTGCTGAATGAGCCCTTGTCAGCTGCCATCCTGGCTGCCTGGCTCCCTCACAGCTCCTATTTAGCTTCCTTGCTGGCTCCCTCATAAATATTCACACCACACAGCCAGCGGAAGACTTTGTTTTTTTCCTTAATTTCCATATTCAGCATGACATCAAAAATGATTCAGAGATGGGTTCAGCAGGGGCTGTGCATCCAGGGAAGAGGACAAGAGGGAGCAGGGTATGTGTGTTGGGTGGAGGTGGGGGAGAGAAGACAAGACAGGCAGCAGTGAGGGAGACAGGGAACAGGATGAGGAGCACAATGGAGGTAAAGAGAAGAGCTGGGGATTAACTTGGTCCAACAATCACAGCAAAATGAAGCTGTTCCCATTCATAACCCAGGCGATCCATGTCCTCATCAGGAGGTTTTCATAAGTGATTAATGGTTAATTTGTTAAAATTCAATGAAATCTTGTTTCCTCTCTTTAAATTAGAATTCAGGGAGAGAGGGAGCGAGAGACGGTCCCAGCCATCCCCTGCTGCTTCTCGACAGAATATAATTCATCTGCCAGAACTGGCTATTGCTTTCAAAGGATTACAAATAAAATAGAAACATAGCCCCGGGCAACAGCCACGGAGCTCTGGAAGGCTCAGCTGAGTCAAAGGGGCAGAGGGGAGACCTGGAACCCCAGAGTGCCTTGGCAGGCTGTCCTTGGAATAAAGCCAGAATCAGCATGGGCGAATCATGGGCAGTGTAATCTTACTCTGAATCCCAATCTCCTGACATGGGACATGATTTCTCGTGGTCACATTACGATAAGGAAGGCCCTGGATGTGCCACCAGCACTGAAAATCCATGGGGAGTGACTTCTGTGCTGGGGAGACAGGGGGTCTAGTCTGTGAAGCAGAAGACATGGGGAACACACACACATTGAAGAGTGGACTACTTTTTGTTCTTTTCTGCTTTATTTCATTAGTGAGACATTTTACTGATGGCATGTAACCACTGCTTACACAGAGAAAAATATATATAATTGGTTGTGAGCCATTACGGCGACAACCCTCCTTCAGCTGTCAGACTAATTTGCTTCCATATAAAATCATTATCCTCATGAGATATTTCAGTGCAACTCAAGCCACTGAATCTGACATCAGATGTTATGCTCCAAACCACAGACTTTGCCCTTATTTGCCTGAGATGGAGAACGTCAAAGATTCGTGGTTGCCATTGATAGGAAGGGACTGAGCAAACATTACTCCAGTGGTAGGTATTGGAACACACAGTTCAGTACATCAGACATCCACACTGGAGAGAAAGTCATTGAAAAACAGTAAATTCTCCACATCCCATGGTAGATGTTCTAGTAATTAATTAATACTTAAAAAAAAAAATCCACTCAATTCAGTTCTGTGTCAGTTACCAACTATCTGATGTTTTTTTCTGCTAGACTGAAAAAGACTCTCTTACTGATTTTTTTTTTTAAGCATAAATTGAAGGGCTTTTGCCACTTAAGGCTTTGAAATATTTTGAAAATATCTTTGTTCTAATTTTAAGAGAAATGTTAGGGTGCTTTTTTTTTTCAGGGTTTCTTCTGTGATTTTATTAAGTGTACAGAAAAATTAATAGTTCTATTTGATTCTTAACCTGAAACGCAGCAGTGGAAACTTCTAGGGATCTTTCAGGATTCTGCCTTTTTTCCAGGGAAGAAGTTCAGCTGCTAATTTATACCAACTTCTTTTTCCTAAACTGAAATCTGTTTGTCTGAAAATTCTCAACCCACTCCATTAGAAGCTCTGTCTTACATATATCCTCCTAAGGGAAAAATCATGGAAAAACCTGTAAACCATTATTCCTTTTCACAAAGCACCTCTAGCTGAGTTCCATGGCTGCTTCCCCCCGCCATGTAAATAATAAAAAATGCAATTACTTTCAACCAGTGCTGAAAACATCAATGTAATGCACCTCTGTTGCTATGAAAAACACAGAAAGAGCATTAGTTCATTTGGTGAGCAACACAGAAGATTATTACAGTGACACCAAGGCCTATTTATGTGCTTTAGGGACATTATAGTGAACATCAGTATTGCAGTTTAAGTTTTTCTGCCAAGGAGAACCCAGCTTTTAATTATGGTGGAAGAATCATTCTCATTCTATTCCCTAGTTATAAAAGATTAAAACATTTTCTATGAGGATACTCTTATGAGCAAAATTTTTCAAGTTTCCTTTCAGCAAATGATGAGATTTTCAGGTTTGATTTTTGTAGGGGAAGAAACACCCTTCTTAATAAGTTTGGGGGTCATCTGCCATGTTGAGGTTAGCTGTGCATGAGATGAAAAGCTGAATTTATTCAGACATTGAAACATTCTTCTGATGTTTAGTAGGGTTTTTTGTTGGTGACTGAGAACACTGACTGCTTTTCATACACTTTAATGGCTTAAGATAGACTTGTATTTTCTTTTATGCTGTGTTATCACTCTATGAAGGCCCAACACTCTGATTTAGCACAATTTTTGGACAGTGATGCACTTCCACTACAAGGAAAGGTGAAAAAATAGATCCCCAATTTCTGACTGCAGAAATACACCCTGCAAGTGTTGCTCTTCTAACCCATGGATGTCATGCTGTCTCACATTAGGATTTCCTGTGCTGTTATAACCTGTAATCACATTTCCCCAATTTTTCCTGTCTGGATTTTTGCTGTTTCTGCTGAGACCTACGTCAAGAGGTTCCAATCAAGGTTGAGACCCTGCTGTGCCAGACAGAAAACAAAACCTTGTAAGACCCAGACCTTGTCCCCAGAAGGTTGGATGCTGAAGAGGACAAGCAGACAGAGTCAGAAGGCAACCAAGAGGTGCAGAGGTAGTACATGGCTCAGTTATGGTCTTTTGTCAGGTCACCAGCAAACAATTAAACCTGGAACTTCTACCCTACCTCTCTCTGCTGCTGTATGACACTGAATTACACATGTGAGAAACAGCACAAGGACTAGAAAGGCAGAATGTGAGTGCTCAACACAGATTTCATGTTATTTGGTCTCTGAAGTGGGGTTTAGACACCTAAAACTTCTGAGCTCGGAAATGTTGACCCTTCATCTTGTGGAACGTTCTGGCTTTTGTGTGTTTACAGCATCCACCTCAACTGCTCATTTCAATAGGTGTTTGTGTTTAATGATTGCTCCTTATCTCTTCCTCACAGTGTTAATAAGAAATTGAAAATCCTTCTGCAGCGCCGCATGATCCATCGCGCCTGGGCATCAGCTTCCAGCAAATGACATTCCCTGAATGCTGCTCGTCAGGATTTTCAGGAAACCTTATGAGCCCTGGATTAAAGATGGGCACCTGAGCAAGAGGCACGTGCAGTGATTCTCCAGAAAGGAGCACTGCAAGCAAATGTCAGAGCAGTGGATGGCACACAAACCTTTTCTTTCCTTCTCCTTTTAGACAATATCCCCATTTAATGCAGTGAGGAGTGATACACTACATCTAACACTCAGCTCACTCAAACTGTCATAGACCTTGTCAATTCATGTGAGTTATGTTGATTCACACCAACACAGTAGCCACTTCATCATACTTACTCAAATTTAAATATTTTTCCCCTTCTTTGAGTTAATCAGAGTTGTTTTCTCCTTGGAGCATCAATAATGAAATATTTGAAGTATTTATTTATTGCAAATTCTCACTTTAATCAAGTGATTCTTCAGTGGACCTCATTTAGCCTTGAAGTAATTGTTTCACTGATGCTTCAGCATAAAGAGATTGGACATTCCCTGATTAATAAGTTTCAAAACATATTGTCTGGAACATGCAAGCAGAGCATCGCTCTTAAAAATATGGTCACATGGATGACAGAGTATTCAGAGGCTGTGGAGCAGATATAAGCTGTCCAGTGGAGCTGGAGTTAAAATCCTGACCGTTTTTCTCCTGTTTGTAGCAGGATCCACCTGGCATTACAGCAGAGGTGGATTGTCAGTGAGAATGCTCCTGCTTCCCCTTAATGAGTTTTCCACTCGTTAATATTTGCATTATTCACATCAATGACAACAAGGTTAGAGGCTTCCCACTGGTTGTTGCAACAATTTGGATTGATTGACCAGTTTTTGGAGAAAAGTGAAAGGAGTGAGATAAGAAAGAGGAGTGTACAGTCCTGGGAAATATTGTCAGGGGAGGTTGGGGCAAAGATCATCTTCAGTGTGGGAGACAAGTGCCCCAGAGAGGTTGAAAGGGATGAAAAGGGGGAGGTTAGAGGCTGGGACTATAGTCATAATGTAACTCTGGTTCGTCCTGGCCAGGATTAGGAGATTTAAGTGAATCAAGAGACACAAAAGAGGACTTGGCCACTCTGGTGCCACACAGTTGCAACAGCGTGAGAATCACTAAGAGCTCCCTGAGGCTCCAGCTCATTGAAGGGATACACAAAACATGGTAAAACAGGGCCTTCCAAAGGCTGAGGCACTTCTCAGCCATCCCAGTGCCGAGTTGGTGAGTGAGACATCTGCACTTTGGTCCAACGCTGTGTTTTCTACACACTCCTGTGAGGGTGCAGGTGTCCTTCAAAGGCAGCCCCATCCTTTGAGGTGGGAGGGAGGAGAAGATGAATATTGCCATTCCTCAGTGATCTTCCCTTTGAGGTTCTGGGGACTCCTAAAACGGCCTTGTAGAGGAGAACATCAAAGGAGAGCCAAGTTTTGTCTTTACAGTTGACTTTTTGGACGTTTCTTTTGGCAATTTGCTGATCTCCAAGAAAAAACTCATTAGAAGTTTCTTCTTCAGTCTGTTTCTGCTGAAAAGTCCTGACCTTTTCTCATTTGCTACAAATTTAGCTTTGTGACAGGATCTGTTAAAACAACAGTGAGTCATGGCCAAATGGCTGCACCACCAGTGCTACACAGCACTGGGGGGAACAAGGTGTAATCCCCACAAAGAGTGTATTAGCAGTGAACTGGCCACTTTAGCAATTTTGGTAATGTCCCTGGACAGAGCCAGATCATCTGGCAGTGTCCAATAACTCTTACTGCCTTTGTGTGGGTAAGGGCACAAGGAAAGTGTCAGCCCCATCTTTTCTTAGCTGAATCACTGTCTTACCACAGCTCTCACAGCAGCCTGAGAAGGCAAAGCTGATGTGTCACATGGCCAAACTTTGCATTGCAGCAGTAGTCCCATTCCCTGTTCCCATCTCTTCTCCCACTCAAGCAGAACACAGCCCATGCATCATTAATTTATGTCACTTGTCATTCTTATCTGTCCCCAGGCGTTTCAGACAGCAACAGAAACAAAAACTGCAATCCCACAGAGGTGTGTTAGGAGACACCGTCCTGCAGGGAGGGGGCTGAGTGTGCTGCCTCATTGAGGCTGGGGATTTTCCTGATGGGAGTTTCCTCCTCCTTTGCTTGCTTTTCCACCTGCTCCATACAGTCAGCCTGAGTTTGCAGGCACTCTTACAAGCTGCTTCACCACTTCATGGTGGCTGAAGAAATCAGTAAGGAATAATGAAATACTGCTAAAATCATCACCTTCACTGTCCCACTGCTTCCTGGCTTCCTGGAAGGGATGGATTTGAAAGTGTTGGAAATGTTACAAGCCAGGAAAGTGAGAAACACGTGCTTGTTGCTGTCAGTGCTCTTATCTGAGGAAGCAGAACACACGGATAGAGGACAGACACACCACGACCGAGCCTCAGATCTCGGAGAGCAAAGCAGAGAGTCCATCACTTCCTGCCAGTCTGCGAAGCAGCAGGGGAATAGAAAGGACACAGAGAGGTCAATCTTTGCTCAACTCAAGAAATAATATGTATAAGGATGAAGGAGATTGTTTCTGCCTTCAAACTGCGGGGACACGACTGATGCCACCTGAGAGGAGAGTAGCAAAGGCCCGGCAATGCCAAGATAACACTCGGGCTGAGACAGAAGAGCCTTTGAGCACATTTCTTCTGCAAGTCTGGCCAAAGCTCGGGGAATGAAGATAAGAGCCCAACCAGCACAGAGGTGACCAGACTGCAGCCACAGCCAGTCCACAACAGCAGTTCACCGAGGAAAAGAGTAGTAGATAAAGGCCACAGAGATTTCAGATCATTATCTCTGCTACACAGTGGCTATTACTAAATCAGAGCAGAGCTTTCTGCCAGGGCAAGAGCTTTTAAAAGCAGGAAAATACACCTCTAGCAGGAGTTTTTGCCTTGCATTTCTGCCTTGGCACTGTTATTCCAGAGAGTCAAAGACCACTGGCAAGTTTTGGGGGGTCAGGAAGAGAGACCGAGGGATCTCCTGAGCCTGTGTGATGGGTCACTGTGGGCATGAGCTGCTGTCCTGGTTCCTGCACCACAGAACCGGTACCACTGGAATCATGGAATTATAGGATGGCCTGAGCTGGAAGGGACCACAAGGATCTCTAACTCCTGACTGGATGGGTACCAGCACTGCTGGAATTAGGAACAGACAGCACATGGAAGTTTTCATCAAGTTTCTTGAGTCCATTTCTCTTAAACTCTTTGATTTAGTCCAAAAGCACCTGGAATTGGAGGTCTCCACCAGGACAGTTTACCCTGAGACCTCACAGCCTCACTTATTCCCAGCCTGTCTCTGCTCCATGGAGGGAGACACAGCTGCCAAAAGGACATTCCCCACCCAACCTGCCTTCCCACCACAGAATGTGACTCCAGGATGTTTGGACTGCAATCACTCATTATTTTCAGCACGTGGGGGGCACAGAGGTGACCAGGATCCTGCTGGCAGTGTCACCCAGAGGCACAGGCACGGTGCCGTGTGAGGGAATTCACCCTGTTCATGCCTCCCCAGCTTCTGTGGGAGCCCAGGCTGGAGGAAACCATCACCACATGGGGCCAAGCTAATGTGGGTTTTCATCCAGCCAGGAGAGAGACCTTTTAGGTACAGCTGCAAAATTCCCTGTGTGCCAGCAGATATAATAGATGAGGAAAGCGTGGGGAGGGGCGGGGGGAAATAAGTGAGAGCATACAAATTAAAGAGCAGCATTTGAAATCTAATCAAATATTCCCTCAATTTACTCACCACCCCTGCAGTGCTCTGCTGCTTTATTAGGTTTCTATTCTGTATTCTCTTTTAAAGTGACATTTACATTAATTTACAGCACTAACATGAAACCCTATTGAAAAGCCGAGAGTTTTCCTAACTTTTTATTTTTCAGCGGCTGTCGCTGAGTTTCCAACTGACTAATAAGGAGTCTTTAGTCTTATTTCATGTCTGCAGGAGTGGATCAGGAGTTTCTTCAAGGTAAGTTCCTGCTGGTTTTGTTAAATGTGGAAGGGAGACCATCTTGGTGGGTTCAGGTGGTAATTGGCTGTGAAGCAGAAATGCTCCATCCCTGAACCCTCCCATACTCCAAAGTGCCTTCAGTGACTGTAATCAGCACTGGAACCTATTCCAGCTTCAAACCCAGGGACCAGCTGCATTTTGGGAGACACATTGTAATCAAAGTGTCACACGGAGAGGTCTAATTTTGCTTTGAACTGGTGGGATTTTACTTCAGGTCAACAGAGAGGGACCTGGCTGGAAAAATGGGGTGAGCACATGCACACAGAACTGGCTTTTGAAAATTAATTTCCAATAAATTTCTTGTCTTTCCTTCTTCTCCTTTTTTTTTTTTTTTTAATCTGGGGTTTTTAGTGGGGTTTTTAGGGTTTTTTCCCCCCCAGGAAATGTTAAGTTAGAAGCAGTGCCCAGTGCATTCTCCTAGAGCAGGAAAGGTGCTGGTGGTACCTTCTTGCCTTGGGGCAGAAGTGAGAGCAGAGGATCCCTGATACAGTCCTGGGACAGGACAGATGTGCAGTTCTCAGATGCAGATTCTCTTTGGTGATCCAATTTGTCCCCTTTTCCTGCAATTTCTTTCCTTTCTTTTTTTCTGTAATTCCCTAATTAACGCAGGTAATGAATTGCATATGGCCATGGCATTCACTTCTCTGTGTGAAATCTGTAGCAGCTGCATTGTTTATCAGTTCAATATGCTTACTACAGATGCCATTTCTGTATCACAATTAAGTTGTTTAAAATCTCCTTTTCCCACCCGCTAAGTCCCTCCCAGCCTTCCCATCTTCTTTCCAACAGGCATTGTTGCAGCCTGAATCTTTTTCCAAGCTGGTGCCACACTCCAGCTAAAAGATCAAGAGGTTCAGACCTTGTGTGGCCATTTCAGCTGATGGAAAATCCTGAATTACCACTGTGTTTTCTCTCCCACCAAACACGAGCTAAACTGACCATCGAGGGTGCAAAGGATGGAAAATCAGACCCAGAGCCTTTTGCATGAGACTAACAAAAATCGATTTGCCTCCTTTCATTTAACCATGAGTGGATCCTACACATCTTTGGAGAAATATTGGGCTCTTCAGACCTTTTCAAGTGTAATAACATCTGCAATGTACATACTCTAGCAGTGCTATTGAACTGGGCTGGGAGGGAATCTTTGGAACACGTCAATATGGCAAAACACATGGAGGGGGCATGATTTGCTGAGGCCATAATTAAACATTGAATTTGCCTCTCCTCCGGGCTCTCCTGCATTCCCATCAGCTGCCTCTACAACAAATTGTTGCAACCTAATGTCCTGTGTGTTTGGATTTTGTTAATTTATTTCCTGCACCTCATTTTCCTGGAACGAGAGTGGTTATTTATGGCCCAGCAGCAAACACTTTACATTTATGGGGGGTTATGAATTTCAGTAATGGGTTTTGTGGCAATTTAATCTGTCCCAACTATGAGGCATTTTACAATGACAATTAAATTATTATTAAAAAAATAAACCTCAAATGACTTTCTTATCACTTATCAACGTATCAAAAGTTTCACCGCGTGGCATTTTTGGGCAAGGTTATAAATATCCCTCTGTACTTTTAAGAGAATCCTTGCCATAAACTCTGAGTGAACTTAATTAATTTCCCCAGTTTATTTGAAAGGAAAACTCTTTACACATTCCGTTGTTAATGAATGAAACATATCTTCTTAAAGTCATAGAGTCATAAAATCACTTATATTGTAAAAGCCCTCTAAAATCATCAAGTCCAACCATCAACCCAGCATTGCCAAGTCCACCACTAAACCATCAGTTTATCGTATCCAGAAGCCAACATTTAATATTTAAAGACTTACACTTGATGTACTACATTGACTCCTGAAGAGGAAAGGACCCCATGGGGTGGGAGTGGTAAATTTGTGAATTTTCTTGTCCTGACCTCATGGGAGAAAAGGCTTTTATTTCCATCGGTCAGCACTGCCTGTGAAAAATGATCAAAAAAGTGTCAACTACGTTAATTTACACTCCATTAAATTAATTTTAATGCTGGCCTGCTGAGTAGCTAATTTTCAAAGCTAAATATCTTGGCTCTTTCAAAACATAATTTTTTTTTTCTCCTCCAAAACACCCAGAATGCTCCACTTCTTTTGGGGGAGCTGGGGACTTACGTCTTCTTCAAGATTCAATATAGATGTGCAGCTCTGTGTGAGAGAGAATGGAAATCCCCCCTCTCCACCTCCTCTCCAGAGAGCAGCAAACAAAAACTTTCATTAGAAAAGACTCCTCAAAGTTATTTTCAAATCTCTGTCTGAAAAAATGACCCCTAATGCACTGATTATGGTAATGCCCAGAGGCTCAGTGAGATTGGGACTATATTTTGCTAAGTGCTGTATAAAATATCAGATGGTACCTCTTCAAAAGAGCCTGCTGTCTCAGAAGACAAGGCAGACAAAAAGCTGGGTAAAAAGAGCGGAATTACACCTATTTGCAGATAAAACCAGCTATTCTGATCATCCTGCTGCTATCAGGAGGCTTGTAATCAATTCCTTGTTCAGCTGCTGGCTCTTCCAGTGCCCTCCAAGCCATAGTTATGATTTTAGGTGTGTCAAGGAGTCTCTCCATGTGCCCATTCCCCTTTGGGAAGCAGTGGGATTAGCACTGCCCCATCCCATGGAGGAGTTCTGAGGAAGAAATTTATAACTGAGTGAAGGCAGAAACACAGGTCGTGTACAAAGCCTGCCCTCAGCTGAGCACATTTCCAATCCCAAAAGGCCCCTGCCTTTCATCCCTGTCCATGTTCACGTGTGTTACACGCCCTGCACACTCACACCCCTGGGCAACGGGGAGATCTCAGCTGTGAAGCCTCAGCAGGATCAAAGGACCAAGTGAACCCTTGTTCTCCTCGAGGAAAGCACTCTGCACTGAATACAATTTTCTTCCTGCCTCTGAGTGCCCCACATCATCTAAGAGCAGCTCTATCCTCTGATTTTGGAATGTGTGGAAACCACTTCCCACATGCAACGCCTTGGATCCAGACTTTCCCCCACATAGCTGAGAGGCAGAAAGAGTTTTAGGTCCTCAGCCACTGGTGGCCAATGATTTGCATTGGTCTCTTTTTATTTCACTAAAATAGGAGAGATCCCAGATTCAAGATCACACCAGTGCAGCTTCAGTATTGCAAAGGATCAGAGCTTTAATCTAACATTCCCACCCCAGTGAATATCCATACAACCTGGTTTTTTCAGGCAGCTGGACTTGGTAAAGTGTTGAGTCAGAACCTCGTTTTTTGAGTTTCTATCTTTCAACATCCATCACAGCCATCCAGTATTAAACAATCTGCGTGAACAGGCTGAGAAAGTTGGGGCTGTTCAGGCTGGAGAAGTGAAGGTTGTGTGGAGACCTCACGGCCCCTTCCAGTGTCTGAAGGGGCTACAGGGAAACCAGAGAGGGACTGTTCATAAGGAATTGTAGTGACAGGACAAGGGGGAATGGCTTCAAATTTACAGAGAGGAAATTTAAACTAGATATCAGGAAGAAATTCTTCTCTGTGAGGGTGGGGAGGCCCTGGCACAGGTTGCCCAGAGAAGCTGTGGCTGCCCCATCCCTGGGAGTGTTCAAGGCCAGGTTGGACAGGGCTTGGAAAAACCTGGGATAGTGGAAGGTGTCCCTGCCATGGCAGGGTGTGGAATGAGATGAGCTTTAAAGTCCCTTCCAATCCAAACCATGATTTTAACAGAGGAACTAGAAAGTTAGCTTCCATTACAAGGAATCAAAATCACATGTGCTGTCAGCCACAAAAAGTGCTGTTACCCAGGACACCTTCAGAGTCTGATGGAGACACTGCAAATCTTAGTGTGGTTTTTAGCTCACCCTGATAATGCCACTCTCCTCTGGGATATGTAACAGGGTCTTCAACAATTTGTCTTTAAGCAAAAAACCATTACCAGTAAAGAGAAAAATCCACCTGTAAGAAAATGAGGTTCCCTGAGGTGAGGGAATCATCCTCCTTGATAAATCAAACCACATTCCTTAACAGCTGAAAGTCAGGATGGTAACTCATAAATCTGCTGAAAGCATCCTGCAGGTGTTCCAAAAAAGCATCCCAGCACCTGCCCAGGACAAGAGGATTTTCCTGCTTAATTAGCAAAGTTATTTTGTTTTTCCCTCTTCAATTCCAAAATAGTAAGAAACTGGAGAATCAATCAGCTTACAGGGATCAAAAGGTCTTCATTGCCAGTGAGCAGCCCGTGGGTTAAATCCAACCATGGAAACCTTCCACTGATGGCAGGAAAAGAAATGTTTACTGGAAACTACAACCCCTAAGCTTCAAGCTTATGTCTCTTTCCCACTGTGCCTTTGAATTTGGCTGCATGTTCTGCATTTAAAAACTTGTAAAAAAAATTATAACTAAGATCTAAGGGACTTAAAGCAAAACTTCGTAAATGTTTTGTTTCCAAACAAAAACGTGGAGGCATCTTCAGAAGTTTTGTTCTCTTTTCATTTATGTGGGGTTTTTTTATTCCCACCTTCAGAGAAAAAAAATTAGCAGGGGAGGGTTTCCTCCCTCCCTCCCTCAGGCTGCTTGGAGAACGGACCTTGTTTTCAAGACAGCCCCATGCAGTTCACTAGCAACAACTTCAATGCTCCTAAAATTTCAGTGGCACCACATGAGTCTGAAAACTTGGGGTAAAAATACAAAAAAGCCTGTGAAATATGGTTTGGAGCAATGCCCTTTTTTCACTCTCAGGATACAGAAGGAAGAGCTTGTGTTTTGTACATGATTTTCCTCTCCTGAGTGAATTTATTATTACTATTATTGTTAACACTGTGCACGGATTTCTAAAGTGAATTAACAGTTCTTCCAGTATGGTTCTTGGGGCAAGGCACTTTTGTGCTTTAGAGGATTTGGGAAGGTGATGTGTCACTTGCTATGAAGAATTTATGACAAGTTCTGAGGAACAGTCAGAAGACACAGGAATTCACACTCTGCAGAACACCTTCACTGCAAGCAGGAAGCGACTGCCCAGAGATCTCCTTCCTCAAAAACAAGGGGTGAAGAAGGAAAAACTTTCTGAATTCACCGTCAAACACTGAAAAATGGCCACGGCCTGGGCTGAACTTGCTCTTCCTGAAATCCATTTGCACCAGGAGAACTGGTGCAGCTGTGGATCCAGTTGTATTTGGAAGGAGGAATCTCAGGTCCCAGATCTCAGGAGCCCAACAGGCTCCCCTGCAGCCATCACTGCACTTAAATGGTCTGGAGATCACATAAAGCTGCTTCTCCCACCGACTGCAAACCTGATAACAAACTAAATATGGACAAGAAAAGGTGGGGGGTTTTTTGTTTGGTTTTTTTTTATTATTTTATTTTATTTTTTTTTTTTTAAAGAAGCATCACAGAACAAGGTTTAAATGAGCTTAAAACTCAGCCACTCAGAGAAAGTTGTAGCACATGGATCTGGTGACAGCAGATGCTGTAATTCTGCCTGTCCCCGAGATGACAATTGCTACAGATAACATGCAACGTGTCTCACCTCAGTAATCTGAATTTATGTGAATTGCTAAAGGTAGCTTCCAGGCTCTTTTTATTCTTAACATAAAGATGGATAGACAACCCTAAAGTGTTGCTCATCTTATTTTATAAACCTTTCTCAGAGAAGCTGCCTGCCCCTCCCTTGGCTACAGAGGCAGCTTGGGAAACTGGGCTGTGTAAAGCACCAAATTTTTACATCAGTAAAGCAAAAGGAGGTGAATCTCATGGTTAAACAGTGTGTCATGTATGGCTCTGTTTTGAGTCTACTGTATGTTCATGTGTCTCACAGTTCTACAAGAAATTATGTTTGTCATAGATCACAGAACAGTCTAGGTTGGAATGGTATTTCTTGCTTTAAAACACCCTTTTACTTTGGCGTCCTGAAAAATAACTTCCTACCTTATATTCTCCATATTCTTGAGTGTTTCTAAAGCCCTGAGCTCTAACCCCTCTGCTCCCCCACTTTCATCCTGCAATACATACTTAGAGATAATTGAAAGTGTTTTCTCCACTTGCAAGGAAACTGAAGGCAGATATTTATTCCATTAGTTCAATAAAAAATTGGAGAAAACATGAATTCCATTACAGCTGGCCTAGATTTCCATGATTAAATATCTGTGTCCACAGATATTGGCAATTTTTTCTGAATCCATATTCACAGCAACACCAAAGAATGATGGAGGAGACCTGGATGGAAAACAGAGCACCCCTGCAAAAAACCTTCATCCAATTTTGGCATATAAGGAAAACCTGGGTTGCTTTAAGAGCTCAGTGTCCCACAGAGAACACTGAGGTTCTCATAACCAGATATTTGCAAAGATTCAGGACATAAAACCTCCTCCATGCTCCAGGTTTTTGCAGAGGTGCCTAAATAGGAGCTGAGCCCTTTTGAAAACACTGCCTGCATTTCATAAAGCAGAGTCTTCACAGCAGTTTAATACCAGAAATTTATTAAGACCTGTTACACCTTTGTAAAATAGGGTCATATTTTTACTCTTCTAATTTTACATACAGATAAAATGAGATACAGAGAGGTGAAGCTGATGTGCTCAGGATCATAAAAGAACTATAAATTAATGCTGAGTTTGGATGGGAAAGGTCAAACATCACAACTCCCACTCCCTTCTTTAAACACCGGACCCCTAAAGTCCTGAAAGAATCTTCAAAGTGATTAAAAATCAGATTTTATTCAATTTCCCCTCTGTGATTCATCTCCCAGGCTGTGTGACCTAAGAGCTTCAGTCAGGTTTTGGAAGAGACAGAATGAAACATTTATTAATAAATAAAAAGAGTTTGGAATATTTAGCAGGACCAAAGTTTAAAGATTATAAAGATCTGAGGCTCTTTAATAAATATTAAATATACATTTTTCACCTCATTTTTGGCCAGACATGAAGTGTGGTGCAGAACTGCAGGGACAACGGATTTTGAAGCCAAGAGACCTTTATCTTTGTTATGGGCTGGTTCTAATAAGAAATAATTCTATTCCCTTCAGTTCATGCAAATGTGCAGTTACTCTGATTAGCGTGAAGAGCACCAAATGGCAATGGAAATCAAGGAACCTAATTATTTCCAGCAGTCACTTCAAAGATGCACCACTGAAATGAAAGACATGTCTCTCACCTCTTGGGCCCTATTATGTTCTAAACTTTGCCTGGCCCTGCTGACACGCCACCTCTGCTTCAGACGGATTTGATGAATCATGAAAACAGCATCATTTACAGTTCAAGGTACCAAAGCAATTTTCCATTGGTGCCTTTCTGCCCTTGCTGCTGCAAGAGGGAAGTGTAGGGAAAAAAAAAACTCCGGTGACTTTTCAGCAGTCAAGTGATTTCTGCAGGGGAAAAAAACACCCCGACGTTGTAAATATTCTCACTGGTGTGCACTGGGTGCCCAAGTACACAGGCCTGTTTCTGTGTAAAGGAGGTGGCAAAGTGGGTTTGCCTGTGACAAGGATGCACAGAAAAGCAGGAAAATACAGAGGAAGGGAGCATGTTAGTGGGATTTGGTGGCACAGGCTATAAGACATTATGTGACTGTTAATACTCAGGGGTTTGTAGTCTTTATTTCCCTAGTGATGCCAATAGGTGGAAAGGTGAAAATCACAGAGGAGTAGGACTGCTTCCATCTGATTTTATGAGCTCTGACTTCACTGAGGAACTCAAGGCAGGTAAGTTCAAGCTTTGCTCTGAAATTCTGCTGAAGACTGTCCTGAGATAACTCCCTGGTGACTGGGTACCAGCTCGGTTGGGCTGGTGCACTGGGAGCAGCTCAGCATGCTCCCCATCCCTACTGGCACTCCTGGCTGGGATCCAGCCTGCCTTGGCTATGCTGGCTCAACACAGACATTAAATCCTGCTTTTATAATTACTGCACCCTAAACCCTGGTCCCATCTTGTCTGCAAGTTTATGCCACTTGCTTGCAGGCTACGACGCCAGCTCAGGGACTGTTGGCAGGTTGGAGCAACTCCCACCACAGGATGGACATTGGGGAGTTACAGCAAGTCCAGAGAAGGACAATGGAGCTGGGGAAGGGTCTGGAATGTAAGTCCTATGAGGAACCTCACTGGTCTCTACAACTCCCTGAAAGGAGGTTGTAGCAAGCTGGGGGAGGGTCTCTTCTCCCTGGTAAGGACTGACAGGACGAGAGGGAAAGACCTCAAGCTGCACCAGGGGAAGTTCAGGTTGGATACAAGGAGTAATTTCCTCACTGATAGAGTGGTCAAGCATTGGAATGGGCTGACCAGGGAAGTGGTAGAGTCACCATCCCTGGAATTGTTCAAAAAATTACTAGATATAGCATTTCACAACATGGGTCAGTGGGCGTGGGGTGCTCAGTCAAAGGTTGGACTTCAGGACCTGGGAGGTCTTTCCGAGCCTTAATGATCCTGTGATTCTGTGTCTGTTCATTGTTTCTGCCATCACAGGAGGTGTGAAGGTCTCCATGACCACACAGGAGGTTTCTGTGGCCTCTCCCATCCCTCCCTTTTTTTCCCTCCTGTCTCCAGAGCAGGAGATGCCTATTAAAATCACACTAACCCTCATTGTTATTTCAGTCTTTCTGTGGCAGACAGTTGTTCTCATTACTTAGTCTAAGGAGGCTGCCATTTTATGTAGAATTAATTTCCTTTCTGGAACTCTGTGAGCAGAGCTGAATATATATTTCTCCCCAAAATGTCACGAAGGTGTTTTTTTTTTTCTTAATTATACCCCAGGACATTTCAGGATTGCTTGAGAAATGCTGCAAAAGCTTTATTGAATTTCCTTTTTTTTTTCCTTGCTTCACAAGATGGTGGTTTAATATTGACAGGTGTGAAATAAAGGGAGTTTCACAGTTTTATATGAGAAGTGATCTCCATCAATGTGAATGCTAAACCTCAGATTCTTTTTTAACTATCATTTTAACAAGGGTTGGTATTTTCGAGTAAAAATACATAAAATTTCACAGCAGTTGAATGTAGTACATCTTTAACAAAATTTTCTGTGAGATACCTCCTGGCCTGACACCCTTGCTTTGACCATTGAATATCAGCTTTCCCAGCAAGGCACTGAATTCAAAGCCAGAATGAGTCCAGACAGAAACTGATGGGAGTTCAGAGACCTCTTCTCTCTGCCTCCAAGTTCCCACCTCTCTTGGAAGGTGCTCCTGGCTGAGGTGAGGTGAAATTTTCCTAATTTTAGAAAGTGCATGAAGTTTTTCATCAGAAATCCAATTTTCAGCAAAAGACCTGGATTCTCTTCCTGATCCTGTCACAGACTGTGCTGTAACTTCAAATGAAACCATTAATCTCCCCGTGTTCCTGTTCCCCCTATAAAGTGACATAGTCGAGCTTCCTTTCTCCTCTTTCTTTGTCTTTATGATTTATTTGTTTTACTTCCCTGCCATGTTTTCTCTGCGTGTTTGAGCTGGAGGCTGTAAATACTTTTCATAACAGCAACATGTTCGGTCTCAGATTTGAAGATCACATTAACAGATCCTGAAGGAGCACAGGGACAATCCTGGTGCTGGGTTTGACTGGGTACAGTTAATTTGCTTCAGAGGAGCTGCTATGGGGCTGTGTCTTGGATTTGGGGTGGAGACAATTTGACAGCACAGGGGTGTTTTAGCTGTCCCTGAGCAGTGGTTGCACTGAATCAAGGTTTTTCCTGCTCCTCACCCCGCCAGAGCAGAGGCTGGGGGTGCACAAGGAGTTGGGGGGATGCCACTGACCCCAGCTGACCCCAGGGATATCCCACACCCTGGGGCTTCATGCTCAGCACATAAAACTGAGGAGGAAGGAAGAAAGGGGGACAGGCAGAGTGAGGGTGTTTGTCTTCCCTGGTTCCACTGGACTGAGCCCCACTGTCCTGGGGATGGCTGAACACCACACTGTGGGAAGTGGGGGATGAATTCCCTGCTTTCTTTGCCTGGAGTTTGCTCCTGTCTGTGTGTCAGCCCACGGGTGTTCTCACTGTTGCCCTTCCAACCCTCTCCCCATCCCAGCAGGGGCTGTGAGTGAGCAGGGCTGAGTCGCTGACTGGGGTTAAACCACAACATCCCATTAGGATGATCTGACTCAGATCATCTGCAATCAGGTAACTCATTTTCTCATTTAAGTAATTTGCTTTCATTATATTAATAAAGTCGCTTTAAAATGCATCCAAAGGGAAATACATGCAGGAGCTGGATTCAAATCCCAGGATCACTTAGAAACTTTGTGTGACATTTTTTGTACAGGACCCAGCCCAAAAGAGCTGATTCCTTGATTAGAGCTGCCAAAAGTCTTTCTATTACTTTTGAGTTTTAATCCTCATCTCTCCAGACATCTGATTTTTCTCCTATTCACTGCCTTTAAATCCAATCTAATTCCAGAATACATCAAACCCTGGGGTAGGTTTTTCTGAAACTCAGCTGAATGCATTTTCTTATGTTGTTCATTTCCTCCCCCCTTTTTCCCATTCCTATTTGCTTAAAAATAAATAGTATCTTTTCTGTAATTCCAGATAGAACACAGAGCACTTGCCCTATTACACTGCAGCTGAATTCTAAGTATACAATTATACAGGGAGGATCTTTAGATAAACCAGCTTGAGGACTTTTGAACATTAAACTCAAATCAGATAACAGCTTTCATCCTGTGCACTGCATTACACAGGGTGCTGCAACTAAGTGGAAGGCTCAGGGAAAAAAAAATACACCTTCCACGAGTATAAAGATGTCAAGGTAACAAAAAAAGCAGATGCAAAATCCTCCAAATACAAGAGGAAAGGAAAAGATGAAACAGAGAGACTGTGCTGCTTGTTACCAACAGCTTGTTGGAATCTCAGAGCTGGCCTGGCAGAGTCTACACCTGTCTTTTCATGTGCTGCTGAGGGCTAAAAAAAAAAATGGAAAAGACCAAATATTCTGGGTGAATGTTGAGTCCCAGATCAAACTGCTAATAGAGTATTCTGTGTAAAACAAGCCAGGTAATTATTCCACTCAGCTGTGCTCTGGTAGGGCCTTAATTGGAAGAGAGTGTTCAGTTTGGGCTCAGTGCTTTATTATACACATATATATTTAAACATAAAATAAAAAATATATAAAAAAAAGATCAAAATGGGGCGTGGGAACAGAGAAGCTGCTCATAGGAACTCATATGTAAAAAGATTAAGGAGACTAATGCTGATGAGGAGAGCCTAAGGACACTTGAAGTAAAACTCTGAGTAGAAATAATTATTATACACACACTCTAATATGAAATGCAGAGGTGAGGCAGAGCAGTTGATCTCCTGGGGATGACATTTAGCCCAGGGAAGAGCAAGCAGCCTACATCTTGTGCATCAGATAAAGATCTCTCCAGCCTTATTCTGACCATGTAAGACATACACAGCCTTTTTGCTGGCCGTCCTTTATTGGCAGTGCAGAGAAAACCACATCACTTTGTGTCAGGATGGGACATTTTTGCACTGTTTTGCTACTGCTGCCCTTAGACTTAAGGGCTTTGGGACCCATCAAGCATTTACTGACACCTGTGCCTGGCAAAGTCAGTAATGGCCTCTTCAAAACTGCCTCAAAATGCATCCTCCAGGGCTGCCTGCTCATCCTCCCCACGAGGACCAGGCAGGGCGTGAACTCTCAGCTGGCTCTCTGGAGATATCACAAATCCACTCAGTCAAAGAAATGCACCCTCTGAGTCAGTTCAGAAAAGGTTTATGGCAATAATTTCATAAGGGTCTGAATAAACCAAAGCTGCCTGTAGCCTGGGATTGCACAAATCCAGGTGAGATATATCCCCCTCGGTCCTAACAAACACTTAGGAGAAACATTTCGATTTCACAGTATCCTCTGGATAACAGGTTTTCCTGGAGGCAGATAAGGCACTGAGTGTTTCAGCAGCACAGGGAAGGCAGTTCTCAGTAATCTCAATGACTTGCCCCAAAACTCTTCCCAAAGCTAACTCTTTATCTAAAGTTCCCATTATTCTCAATTTGTGCCCCATCTCTGCAATTCCTAACGATATCTTATTTCTCAATAGCACTCATCTCTCCATGGAGATTCATTCTTGTGGGGTTTTAACCCTCTCTGAGAACTGGAAAAGTCTGGCATTTCAGGGTTAAAAACCTAAGGAAGAGAATATACCTGGCTCTGCCCTCAGATTGTGAGTGGGAATTAACAGCAGCATAGCTGGTTTATTGTAATAATAATATTCCGTGTAAGGTCTCCCATTTCACACTGTCTTTTACAACATAAGGTGACCTCTCCAAGAAAGATGAAAATAACTATAATTACATCTGTGAAAACCCCAAAAAACTAGAGGGGGGTGGGAAATCATTTGCCACATGGTGTGTGGAAAATCTTTGGGAAAACAGTACCAGTTCCTTAGGGAATGGTGAACTGGGGGACAGACAGGTTACTCATTTTGTTTTCATTTCATTTTTTTCTTGGCATCTTCACCTTGTAAAATCTCCACGGAGGTTTAAAATGTTGTAATATAAACATATATGCATTGGAAAAATGTTATTTTATAACTACTAATAATATTGCCTGAAACCAGGCAAGCAGAATTATGGCCTAAAGGTAATCAGACCTTGTGCTTCAGAGTGTGGGTTGATTGCTTCTGGTGGTCAGGAAGGAGGACATCACGTCCTGTCCCTCAGTGCAGAACTGCTGGTGTGGATTATGAGCTATTCCAATAATGCATTTAATTTATTATACAGTGCCAGCTCTGAACCCCTCCTTTTGGGATATTGGGCTGCACAGTCCAGCAGTACAGGAGTTTCCTTCAAATTAAAGAGATAACCAGCTAAGGATGTCTCACAGTTATTTTACACGTGAGGACTTGGTCTACTGGATGAAAATCATAGAATCCTAGAATGATTTAGAAGGGATCTTAAAGCTCATCTTGTTCCAACCCCTGGCATGGGCAGGGACACCTTCTACTATCCCAGATTGCTCCAAGCCCCGTCCAACCTGGCCTTGGACACCCCCAGGGATCCAGGGGCAGCCACAGCTTCTCTGGGCAACCTGTGCCAGGGCCTCCCCACCCTCACAGGGAAGAATTTTTTCAGAATAGCTGATCTAAATCTCTCCTCCTTCAGTTTAAAACCATTCCCCCTTGTCCTATCACTACCTGCCTGTGTAAAAAGTCACTCTTTCCATCCATTTGGTGGGTGGACACCACGGATTCCTGCCTGATAAAGCACTGGAAGGAAAGCAGACAGGCAGGACCCCTGCACTTACAGGATTTCTCCGTGTCATCACCCAAAGATGAAGAATCAGCATCACCCCAGTCCATCAGATCCAGCTCTGCACTGAGGATGGCTGCAGGACTGGGACCAGTCACCCACCTGGCTAGGAGCTGGTGAGGAACTGCATGGGGAGCTGAATTTCCCCTTCTCCCTGTCATCACTGAAGCAAGAATTCCCTTTCCAATATGTAAGTCTCTCATTTGTGGCAGGAGCATCACCCCCCACTCCCCATCCTGGCCCCAGCTCTGGCCCCAACCCCATTTTGTGTGTTGCCATTTTGTTGAGGAAAACCAGAGGCAGAGGAAAAGGAGGTGATTCCCCTAAAGAATGGCAAAATGGAAACCAAAATCCAGCTTTTCCTTTCCCAGTCCATCACACTGCTTTCCATCACACCTCTAAATGGTTAATTCTGTTTCTGCATTCTCCTCAAAGTCAAGCTTTCCTGCTGTTCTTTGTGGATGGCCCTCCCAATCAATTATGTCAGAACAATCACCAGTATGGTATAATAATGTATAATTTTTCATCTAAATTAAAATGTACTTAGGAGACCTTCATTTCCCTCACATTTCATTGCATTCATCAGAAATACAGCAGGAAAAAAAAAAAAAAATCCCTCTGAGCAAACACTGTGAGTTGTTTACAAATGCTTCGAGCGCAGTAAGACACGGATTGTTGTTCTGCAAGACCCTCCTCTTCCCTCCACACTGGAGATTTTCCAGGCAAACTCCAGAGAAGGAGACAGTGGGGTAATAGGGCCAACTCTGATCTTTAAGGAAAACAATTTGTGTAACGAGATGGTGTTCCATTTAAAGATCTTGTGCTGTGCTGTAAAGCAGTAATTGCTCTCTATCCAGAGACGTTCTCATTTCACGTCTCTCTTAGTGAGTGAAACTGCAAATTAATTACTATCTTGTGTATGCATCAAAGACCAGTGCTGTGCACAGAAAACATCCAGGGTGAAAATCAGGCCATATTTATTTCAGTCAAGCTGTTAAAATATAGGTGAAGATCGTAATGGTCTCAAAAGTGGTTGAGACAAAGCAGAACGATTCCACGGCCTCACCAATAAATCTTCACCTGACTCAGATATTTTCTTATCAGACTCATTACAAAGCTGTTTGTATGTTGAAAGACACAGGTGTGTGTATTAATAGAGTAGAAGTTGGGGTTTGAATTAATGAATAACACAAGATTCCTTGAGTCAGAACTATAAGCAAAAGCCTTTTTCCAGAGTAGCTCATTGCTTTTAAATATATTCTCACAGCATAACTGTAGGTTACCTATTAATTCAACCAGCCAACCAAAAATGTGTAATTTTGCTGCACTCTGTGTTCTGCTTGAGTGCAAGTACCTCAAACATGCCCCAAGCCCAGCACTCCTTCACTGGGCTGGATTCCTGAACTCTCTTATCCCTCAGTTTGCAGCTTCTTTCCTAAAACTTCCCCGCTTTTCCCTGCCTCTGCCTCTGATTTTGCACATATTATGTAAAAATATGGGTTACCCGGGTTGTGAGTTCTCAGGAAACCTGTTTGCAAGCCTGATAGTTTTAGAGAGACACAGGTTATCCCAAGTGCAATTGATAGTCCTAAAAATACTGTGCTGTAACCCTACAGAGGTGGCTGCCATATATCATGGTTTTCTTGGAGATGAACACCTTTTCTGTTCTAAAAGAATTTTGACCAGGTGATTTTCGAGGACTCCATCTATTTTTCCAAACACTGAGGAGCCTGAGAGCCCAGACACCTGCAGCCAGGCTTTTGCTCACCCAGGAACCCCACTCGGAGCCAGCACGATGTTATTGCTGTCATTTTTCCAACCAACTTCCCACTGTAAATGACTTAACAGCACCAGTGTGGGCTTCCAGCAAGACAATATCACTGTAAATGCTTTGTCCAAAAGATACAGGGGGAAAAATTGCATTACAGTTGAAGGAAATCAATTAGGTGGTGAATGGGCGTGTGGCAATTTCAATTCCCTCTCACACAACTCCATAACGCAGGGAATGCTTTGATTCTGAAACCAGTGAAGTGGCTGCATATTTCAATCCTCAATTGTGTAGGAAAACACCAAATAAGATATTAACATATTTTTTTTTTCCACTCGTACAGAAAAAAAAAAAAAAAAGCTGTTTCTTTCCCCTTTGAAAATGAATAAGAAAAAATAGAAGTAAATTTGAGAATCTCCAACTCCCCCTGCTGAGTTAGTAGGCCTAACTGTACAATCACACTACTCAGCAGTGTAAGCAGGCAATTGGCCATATGGGGCTTAAAAACTCTAATTTCTCCTACAAAAGCTTCCAGCATCCTCACTGGATGTGGATTTCTTTTCAGATACACCCAAAATGGATGGTGCTTTTCACAAAAAAATAGACACACATGAAAAAAAAAAAAAATCCAGAAGAAAGAAGCAATAGGAGGAAAGAGGGAAAGAGCCACAGATCAAATGCATAGGAGGAAAGAGGGAAAGAGCCACAGATCAAATGCAACTTGCTTGAGGTCACGTTGCAAGGGCAGGAGTGGAAACCATTCCTCCTGACTCATGTTCTCCTCACTGGGCAGTGCTGCCATTCAGCAAAACCTGGATAGGGCAGAAGAGCTGGGAAAAATTAGAATTGCTTTGCCCATTTACATCCTCATCTCATTTTTTTCCAGGGCTTTGTTGGAATTATGCTAATGTATTTTAAAAAAAAAACAACCAAACAAAAAAACCCCCCAAAAAACCAAACAAAAAAATAAAAGGAAAACACAGGGTGTATTTGAGAGGAGTCATGAACCGTTATGTCTTTGTCTGTTTCCCCTGAAATATTTATTTGTACATATTGACAATGAGCATTTACAGCTGTCTGCTGAGAAATATTACCCTGAGCTGCTTAAACCACTGTGCTAATCGACAGTGAGGGAGATTGGCAGAGATTTCCCCTGGAAGCCACTTGGAAGCCTTCTCCAGCAGTGCTTTGCAGATCTCTTTTCCTCGGAGTATAAAAATATCCCTTTCATCCCCTGCTCAGGGAGAAAGGAATAGGGAAAAAGAGACCATTTGGGGGTTGATGACTGTCATTTTACCCATCCTTTCAAAAGCAGTCTGCAGTCATGGGTGAGGAAGGAGACTCAGTTCCTTGGGATAGATGAACTTTCTCTGAGCTGCATCTGAACGGAGGGATCTGGGCAGAGCAAAGGGATGATGGGGATTTTCTGCCAAGGCTGATCTGGTGCAGGGATCCTTTCTGTCTGCTGATGACTCTGCTTGAGTTAAAGCCTTTTTCCACTACAACTTCCTCGGGTGAGAGTCCAAAACTGGCTGTGCATCACAGTTCAACCCCTCCACCCCTTGATGAGCATCACTCCCTAGAGACACAGACATGGGCACACATCTTGTTTTCAGTCCCAGCTCCATTGCAATACACAAGCTCAGCCTTCAGAGGCCTCATGGGGAAGCAGCCTCTGAAAAAATTAATAGGTTTTATTTCCACCCTTGAATAACAGCTGTGATTATGAGTCCTTCCAGTCACATGTGGCAACTGCTCCGAGTGGTGTTAACAGCTGTGGGTGCACGGGAGAACATTTCTGAGTGGAGGGAGAAGGGAGGGAAATCCCTTTATACTGTCAGCACAGACCAGGCAAGGGCCTTTGCTTATGCAGATCATAATCATAATCATTATCTTTTATGATGAAGTACTTCAGTATTATGGGGCGCAGGTACTTTTTTGAAGTGGTTACTGACACATTAAACAAGGAATTTAGAGCCAGGAAACATTTGATAAATGGCTGTTTGGGGGAGTGTTTAAGCCATAAAATACTTGTGATAACAACAAGGCTTTGGGAAGATGGACTCACCCCTGACTTTGAAGCAGTGCTGAGGATGACTGGAGAGACAGGGATGTCATCCTTTCAATGTCACTCCGACCACTGTCCTCCTGAGGAAACATCCATTTGAACCACGATCCAACTGAACACTTCTGCACGTGGGTAACTGTAGGACATGCACCGACTTTAAGCAAGTGTCCTGTTAGAGACCTCATGCAAAACAAACCTGTTCTGTTTTGCATTTTGCATTTGCAGGGGGCAGGATGAGGTCTAAGCATGTCCATGTGGAGGTATAAGTGGGAGTGAGCAGGTTGGTAATTCCATGTATCCATGTTTTCCTGCTTCTCTCTCCATCTCCGTGGTGGGACAAGGGGCTGAAGCTGAGAACAAACCACTAGAGGTGGGATCCACTGTGCTGAGCTGAGAGGAGGAATTTGCCCTATTACATCAGTTGCCTGTGCAGGCAACATGTCCCCTTTCATTGCTGGTAAGTGATCACGTCTCCTCAGATAGGAGGGCTGATGAAATCAGAGCAGCCTCTGTTGTTTCTGGCTCCAAGGTTAATTTTATCAAAAGCAAAGCTCCTTTGACTGCTATCAGCAGAGAGGAAAGTAAAGCTCTTTTTATTACAGGGATATCAATAGAAGCATTTGTCTGACCTCCCTGTCACCTCTCCCCTCCCCACCCCCACTGGCTCCAAATTAGGGATGGGAGATAAAATAGGGCTAAGATAAAAATCTTAATATTGCAGAACCTGTAACACAGAAAGTGGGAAGAACTACAAAAGCCCAGTTTTGACCTTCAAAGATGGCTCAGAATCAAAACCATAGGGCTGTATCTGTTTTACCCATCCCAGTCTATGGACAAGGTTAAATGAAGCAAACTCAGGTCCTAAGCAGTTTTAGTTCTTTGAAGGCAAATCCAGCTCTACAGCGGCATCTTTCCTAGGGAATGGGGTATTGGAGACAATACAAATAGTGATTCCTGATGGATTTTAGCAGCTCCATCTCAGTCTGGAAAAAAATTAGGACCAGAAAACTGAGGTTAGAAGTCAACAAGCTGATCTCTACCATTGCCTCAGAGCCTTTTCTTTCATTTCCTTGTTCTCCTGCCACCACAGTCTAGAGGTATAAGCAAAGGCAAAAGAAAACAAGGAAAAGCTGACTGATTTTCCTTGTTCCTTTCATATTCCCGAAAAAGCTGACCTTTAAAGCAGGTTTAATAACCCCAAAAGGAAAGCAGCACTGTGTGTAGCTGTGTACAGAAGACTCCTGCCCAAAAAGGGGTGACAGGAGGACTCTTGACTGAGGCACTGAAGTGGCTCCAAGAAAATGTGGGTTCAATGGCATCGATTTCCGCTGTGATCTTACAGACATCATTTTGGGTCCGACATTCACTAACACTGAAGCATTTTAACATCATGGGAGAAATGAAAAGTGAGTGTAAATGTAATATATACCCACTTCATGGCCTGTTTATGCTGCCAGACTAGTGGAAAGCAAATTTAGTGCAAATGAGAATCACGCATTTTATCTTTCTGTGCCTCAGTTCTGCATCCGTAATACAGAAGTTAATAAAACTGTCTGACTCCCTCTAGCTTTCACTCTTTTTTTCCACCACATGTCAGCCCTGTTTGTCTGGCCTTTAAGCTCTTCAGGCCAAGAACTGCCTCTCCCAACACCTTTGAACAGCCACTTGCACAGGGCCAGCTTGGGCTGAGCTGGTACTTCTGGATGCAGTGAGCTGCTAATAACAAACTCCTCTCAACCAGCACAGGGACTCCTTTTAAAGTCAAGAGAGCACCTACACGACAGAAATTTGGTCAGGAGTCTTCATTCATTCTTTCTTTTTTTTCCCCTCTTCCAGGGGTTTTTTGGCTGTTCTGGGATCTAAGGGAGACATCTGAAGCTGAAGAAAGGAAGCGACTTGCTCACAGGTTGACACCCTGCCAGCAATCATAACAAACCCTGAAATTGGTATTTTCACCCTCATTTGGATGATCAGGTGTAAATATAAATTTTAATTATTTACATAATTAAGTCAGTAATTTGCTGCCCATCAGAAATGTTTGACGATATTTTGGTGCCATCTGTTTCCTAATTGAACCTAATCTCAAAAAGATGTTACAAAAATATCCACAAAATAATAATGATAAACACAAAACAATTCCCCTCTCCCCCCCCCCATAATTACTGCTATTTTCAATCATTTCCTAGGGGGAAAAAAAAAAAAGGCTGAGGTTCAGATGTGCCAAGGTCTCATAGACAGATGAGCACTGGAAAAATAACAAAATGTTTAGAAGGACTGTTGAAGCTCTCATGTTGCACAGGCAAGACCTCACTGCAGGGATATAGGAGGAAATAATTAGAAAATCAAACCAGAATGTGTCCCAAGACCTCTGTAAGTGATGCCCAGAGCTTGTGATGGTCTTCTAACTTTCAGACACATCAAAGATTTCATAATTCTCCAAACTGACTTGTGTTAGAAGAGCAGAGGTGAGAGAGTGCAACAACTGGCACAGGCATAACATGAAACAATAAAAAACAGGGTTGGCCATAAGAACTACACCTTCATGCAGAATTTTCTTCTTCTGTGCAGCAGAACAAGTAACTTTCCAAAGGCAAGTCACGGGTTTAGAGTGTCAGGTCACCATCAGCAGCACCTGGGTGTTCAGATGCTTCACACAAAAATAATACAACTGGTTTGGTCCGTGAAAATCAGCTGGAATATGAGAGTTGCAAACAGTATCAGGAACTTGTCCCCACCTCTCCTTTGAGTTAAGAGATGAACTGTGCAGACTGGTTCTCATTCTCTTCTGGCAAATGAGTGTCTCAGTTTCTTTTAAACACGCTTTCCAGGATGCCTTTCTGGTTTTGCCCATGCTGACAATTCCTGTAGCCGAGCACTGGGTTGCAAAACAATCAGAACAATGTTCCCTTTTTGGAATGAATCTGTTTATTGAAGCCTCAGAAAAGCTGCAGCTCAGGTCTGGTGCAGGTCTGACTTAGAGGTTTTGGCTAGTGGTTACTTAATCCCTCGCCTTGTAGGAACACAACATTCCTGCTGATTGAGTTGTCAAAATCAGGGATCATCTGATGGCTCCCAACAGACCTCTATAAAATTGGTGTACTCAAATCAATTGGCTTTGCTGGAATTGAAAGAACGAGCTGTCAACCACATATGGTGCCCATTTGTTCATGTGGATGGACTCCAGACATTGCACCAGTGCTGTTAAAACCAGAGCTCCTTCTCGTAGGTAGCACAAGATTTCCATGACTCGCTGCCTTTCCTTTGACCACTTTTATGATAGAAAGATGAGAGGTGCAGCTTATTGATGAAATTTGAAGGAAAGCCTAAAAATCCTCTGTGTGTGTGTGTGTGTGTCTGTGAATGTAAGGACAGCGACGTGGAACTTCTGTAGGTGTATTCTGAATGCACTTTAGTTATGATGGAAGGTAGAAAAGATCAATATTTTTCTCTTATGTCACAAAAAAATCATCACGCTCAAAGAATCACTAAAATTGGGAAGCTAATGAGTTTGATGGGAAAGGCATGTCACCACCTCTGTAGTCACATCAACTTTCCAATTTCTTTTCTTTTAATCTCTCCTTTCAATTGTGCATGAAGAAATCTCTTCAATTTAGTCTCACCCTAAGAGCTTTGGGGTTTTTTGTTTGTTGTTTGATTTTCAGGAATGTCAGCAGATCTTTCTTTGAACTATTTGAGTTTGGAAACAAATGTATTTTCCTCATATATTCTGATCAGACATTTCACACTTTTATTCCTCAAAAGTAGATTGGGGTGGACTTGCCAAACTGTCTTATTTTGTAGAGGTAGTTGTGACATAAAAATTAAGTCAAGCTTGAAGAAAATTGGATGAGTGGTTATAAAATTAATAACACCTACATCAGGAAATTGTGAGTTTACAAATTATGGCATTTTCTGCCAGTTTGAATATCTTAATGTATGTTCACAAGCAATTCCACTAATGTAGACTGGCAAAATAATTATTTAAGTTTATCATTTTACAATTATTAGATCAACATTTCATCAAATATATTTAATTCCTAATAAAATCCATCAAGCAAGCCAAGGTTGATTTTTCCTAACCTTGAATCCTTCCAAACTGTAGATTCTGCCAAAATACTGTAAGTTTTTTTTTAAAAAATATAATTTAAGAGGCTTAAGATACTGTAAGCCCTTAGAGCAGTTTAAGAGGCTTACTGTAAACTCCCTAAAACTGCAGAGCAATTTAAGCAGTTAGAGCACCCTCAGGTCCACACCCTCGCCCGGAGTAAAGTGGCACAAGCCCCCTGGTTTCCAAAGAGCTCCGGTGCTTTCCCTCTGCCAGGAATCTGTCCCTAAATCTTGAGAAGCCTTAAGCCTCTTTGGGCCTTGTGTGCACGAGGCAGGCAGACACTCCAGCAAGCCCTTGTCAAAACAGCCTGAGCCGCCGTCGCTCGTGCGACGTCTCGAGTCCGAACACCGCGGACACCACGGAGGTTTTACAAGGGTTTAAACTGCATCAGTAGCTTAATGTCCACAGCACTGGAACCAGCACAATGTCCAGGGTTGCTCCTCGGGAAGGAAGAGGCACTAAAGGTCACAGGAGGCTGTGGTGTGGGGGGTATGTCTCAAACACAAGACTTGCTACGATTACGTTCAATGAACCGTATTTTTGATCAAATTACTTCCTGCATCCTGACTCTTCCATTAAGGGCACAGTGTAATAGATTAGCTCAGCTTGGAAGCAGTTTCTTGGACAAATTCTGGCATCCTCCCATTCCCTCACCACCACTCTTCACATTGGCATGTAGACACTTCATGGTGTGGGTTCTCAGTTCTCAGCCCATTCTGCTTGGGCATCAAGTTACTCCTGGACTTGCAGGTCCAGAGGTGTTTTGCTCAGCTCACCATGACCACTTGCAACAAAACAGCAGCTCCCAGAGGAGATACTCAGCTCATCCTGCACGTAGTTAATGGCATTAGTAGATGCCTGTAAAGCAATAATGGAATTTAGAGTGCCCATCACACGTTCGCTCCTTGAGCTTTGATCTGACAGCTGCACCTCCACGTAGGCCAGACTGTAATATTCGACTCAGTCTTGCTGAAGTTCACTCTGAGACTTAGTTATGGATTTAGGCTTTGACACTGCAATTCATCTCAGTTCCAGAATGGGAATTTAGACCCTAGAAAAGCACTGATTTGGCTGTTTGAGTCCTACCTGGATGTGGAATGCACTAACGAACACAGCTAAGACTTGGTACCTAAAAAGACCTCAATCCACCTGGAACTCCCCAGGCATTCCATCCCTTGAGCTAAACTGCCTTTATTCCAGGGAGTGGATTGTGAGGGGACAATTAGTAAGCCATATGAAAAGGGATGAATGGAGAAAACCTTTCCTCCTCTCCTAGAGAAAACCATAATGGGAGCCAGCAAAGCACTTCACTCAGAGCATGCCCAGAGGCTGGATGCCAACTCAATTTCAGCCAAGACCTACAGCCATTGGAATGACAAATCTTTCCTTAACATTCTTATTAAATCCTAATCTCAATCTTATTCATCATTATTAAGACTTGAAATTGGGCTGAATATTTAAATGAGGTGAAATGAAAAGACAAAGAGGTGTTGGGAGTATTTGAAGTCGGGAGGGGAAGAGAAAGGTTTAAAAGACACAACTTGAATTCCCTTCATGAGTTGGGGAGTAATCTATCCAGATTCAGGAGCTGATAGAAGCAAAAGATTTTCAGACATAGCTAAAAAGGAGGGAAAAAAATAGAGAGAGAGAGAAATTACCTGTTAGAATGGAGACTTGTGATATAAGTCTTTCAAAGACTTCTTAGTAAAGTAGCAGGGACATGGGGAGGAGAGTTTGCAGAACAGAGACGGAGGACAGAGAGAGAAAAGATGAATTGGGGTATTAAATGTACCAAAGTGGTTTAAGGGATATTGAAATATGAGTTCCCTGAGGTGTGTGTTTGGCCCAGGCTAAATGTGATGATAAGGAATGGCCTCCATGAGCTGGGCCTGTGGCACTGAGCTCCTGTTGGCTGCCTCCCACCATAAGGAAGTGGGAAAAGCTTTTAAATGTCACACCAATGACTTTATTCCTGATTTACTTGTAATCTCTACAGGACACTCAGCACCTACACTGAGTACCTTCACAACTAGGATTTCCTGTAACAAAAATATTCTGGTTTTTGGAATGACTGCAACAAGACAGAAGTTTAGTCTTAGCTAACCATGGAACCAGACTTTGAGACTGACTTTCTCCATAGGGGGCAGGTTATGACCCCTCAGCTTCTCCAGCCCCCTGTGACTCTCAGTATCAATCCAGCGCCAATCCCAGCTCCAGACAGTTTTGCTGATGTAAGGGAGATCACAATCTGTCTCAAGAGGAATAGATACTTTTTTGAGTTTAAAAATAAATATTCAGATTGGGAGCGTTTCGTGGAGCAGGGTGACCCACACCATCTGTTCCTTCTGACAGTTCTTGGGAAGCCTGCAGATCTGCTTTTCAAATCACATTACATATATAGAATACTTTTTTTTTCTCATTGTTCCTTTTTTTTTAATTTTTTTTTTTTTTCAGATGGGACCAAGTCAGAGGAATAATTCCTGCTCCCTTCTCACAGTTCCTGCCTCCCCAAAATAATTCACCCAGCTCATTGAAGATTTGTGCATATCCACAGTCTGTATCCCAAAATGCTAAAACAATCTATTTAACCTTTACGCCAGCTAATGCATACATTAGAACAAGGACCTATATGTGAACATAAAAATGTGAGAAATTGAAACTCACTGACATAAAATCAAAGAGCTTGGCTATAAAAGGTGTCACTTTTATGTGATTATCTTGCCAATATCTCCACATTGCTAAACTAAATCAAACTGCAATTTTTCCCACACGTATTGCGTTTAATGGAGTCCGTTAATGGCAGCGATTCCTTATAGATCTCCGCGCAATGGAAGAAGGGTTCCCTGTGCCATAACTCCGTGGGAGCTGAGCCCCACACACACACACACACACACTCTGCCATACATCTTGTGAGCCTGACCTTAAGTGACTCTCTGCGTCAGGCAACGCCGAGCACTGCCTTGGCTTGGCCGATCCTTCAGGAAGATGGAAAGGCGCTTCGGGGAACTCGCCGCTGCCAGAAACTGGAGCAAGCCGTGGCCAAACACTGCATCCTCCAGCCTCCTCCCCCTGCTGAGAGAGGCACTGCGGGCTGCTGAGCTCAGGGGTTGGATTTGTGCAGCCTGGCAGCGACTGGCGAGTTTGGTTCCCGAATTTTTGCAGCAGAGACGCCGTTCTCTCTTTTGTCCAGCAGAACGGTTTCAGTTCTCTGTAGAACTGAGATTATCCTGTTGATAAAAAGGCTCCACAAGCTTCTTCCATCTGTAGTTGTCAAAAAGTGGAGGTGAGTGTCCACGTCCTAATTTTATAGCTGTGGAAGTTGAATTTAAGTGGTTTCCTCATGTTTGCCCAGCAAACCATTTGGGGCAGAACCCAAGCAACCTGTATCCTTGCAGATGCTCATGGGGAAGGCTGTCTCCAGGTGTCTTCAGCTCCTCTTTCCCACTGTCACATCCATATGCTTGGAGAAAGCAAAAAACACAAAGTGGAAGCTGTAGAGATCCCTCTGTACAGTCCATAATCTGGGAAACCCATGATCAGGGCTGCTCCAGTATCTCATGGATGTGCTGTCCCTCAGGGAGTCCCTTGGACCCACAGACCACAGTGTCCCTTGCTGTCCCACTGCAGGATGGCACATGGTGCCCTGAGTGTGGGCAGTGGGAGCAGAGCTTACCCAGGGCTGTTGTTTTCACCCTGTACCAAAACAAACACAGATTTTTCAGGGTCACTTTCTGCCGCTGATGGTCCTTTCTCCTCCCTGAAGAAAACCCTCAGCCTGAAGCCAGCTGCAATCAATGCAGTGGCAGCCCAGATTAATTTCACATCCACATGCTATTTTTTTAAATTATGGTATTAGGACAATTTTACTCACTGTTGTTTTAAACCCCCTGGAAACATGAAAATCCCATTTTCTGTGCATCTATTCATCTTCATTAACCACGTGCTGATTTTTTTTTATTTTTTTTCTGCTGTTGTTAGAAACTGCAAGCCAACGAAACTCTCTTTTATTTCCTTTTGGTATCAGCCAGAACTGGAGATTTCTGTGTTCTGTATGTGTCAGTGGCAATGACTGTATATATAAGTCAAGAGTGGGATCATTGTTACTACTTTAGCAGCATTCCTCGTCAAATTGAGTTGTTCGTTTTCTTTGGGTTTTTTTTAAAGCATTGGATTATTTTATTTCAACTGAAACAAGTAACATCTGCTGTCTAGAGTAATACTGCTCAAAACCATTTGTATCAGGGGGAGTAGGTGGGAGGGGGATAAGAAACAAATCAAAGCCATGTATCTTTAATCATTTTCAGAAGCAAGACAGTGTTTCTTGGGGGGAAAAATAAAGACT
>NW_016690208.1:503527-570688 GCF_001604755.1 Lepidothrix coronata
AGTTTTAAACTTGGGAATTCCTCAACAACAATTTGATGGCAAATTCAAAATTCAGAATTTTTGTTCACTCCTTCTCCGCATCACCAACCATAATTTTTGGCTTGCAATCAAAAAAAAAATCTCAAAAAAAGTCTCCATAAACAGGAATTCCTCTCCCAGAAGTCCATGTTGAAGTAATTATTGAGGATTAAAATACTTCCAACAGCAACCAAAAGAACCAACCAGTTTTAGCCTGGATTTCTCACCAGACTGTAACACATGGTCTGACCTGGAGCTGCTGACTCAGCAGGATTGCACAGCAGGAGATTCCTTCTCTTCACACACTTCACACGAGCTGCAAAAATAGACTGGCGGGGTCTCTGAAAACTTCAATGCTTTTGCAGGTTATTTTTTGATCTTTAATGAATTGATTAGTCATTTTTAATAGAACTGTGTTCTGTGCCATCCATCACCACCTCCTATTACCAGAGGAAAAAAACCCCAATGTGTTATTTCTAGAGGCATCCAGAGTTTGGTATGTGGGAAAGAGCCTGGGAGCTGCATTTTGAGTTTGTCCAGCATTATGATTCTCTGCTGCAACATTATTTGTCCTCCCCAAGAGATCTTCTATCCCACTCCAGCCCTACAGTCCTCCCTGTGGTCACTGGCACTTGGGAGCTCAGAAAAATCTCCCCATTTTTGTAACGTTAGTATGATTTCTATACCAATTTCCTGCAGCATCCCTCAGATCATCAAGTCACCTCCTGGGAAAACTGAATGCAAAAACTTCATCTGTCCTAGTTTTCCAGAACAAGCCCACTTCCATCCTCCCACTGCACCCCACATATCCCTGCAGAACACAGAAGCAGCAGCTATAGCCCAAAGGTGCAACAAAGGAAATGCAAATTTTTTTTCCACATTTAGACTATTAAAACCTGAGAAGAATATATGATTTTTCCATGTCCCTTGAGGTCTTTCTGGTGGAAGTGTGCAGAAGAGACTCAAGGATACAAGGTGACAGGACTCCTCCCACAGAAGATTTGATCAATGGATGAGGTCCCAGGGCAGTGGGGACAAAGAGCAGTGGTTTGCAGACAGACAAACCAGTGCATTTTGTGAGAGAGGTGGCCCCTCAGCACGGGGAATGTAGTTTATCTACATCCTGAAAGGCACTATGTAATTTTATGGTGTCATAAAAAGGATTATTATACTAATAGGAGTTAATAATTCTAAAAGATTCAGGACCTCTATGGCCATCTTGGCTCAGCCTCAGCCTGGGTGATATTTTTGTGTGTGTGAGTGGAGTTGGCAGTGACCATTAAACAGAAGGGGCCAAATCCTCAGCTGGTGTAACTCAGCCTGACTGCTCCAGACTCTGCCTGTGTGCACTGAGAGGAGCATCCAGCCAATGGACTTCTGTGAGATTTTGAAGACTTGAAGAAATGTAAAACTCTGACATGATTTACTCTACCCTGGGATCTCAGACTGCTTCGTCCTACTTTTTGTCCTCTGCAGTGCCTTTTGAGCCACCCTTGGGTGTAAACGGGCTTCTGAGTTATCTAGAGTAATCATCTTAAGGAAACAAATAACTGCACACACTGGCTGCTTTGTTGGGACTGGAAAACAGATGCAGTTTATCCAGTGTTAAGTGCCAGAGTCCTCATGTGTTCTATGAGCAAATCAGAGGACACACATAGCAACAGGAATGTAAAGCCCCTGGTGCCTCCATTCCTGACTCCAGCAGCTTCCTCTTCTTTCTTGCTCTCAATATCTGGGCTGAAAACAGCATGCTGGGCTGTAGGTTTTCTATTCTAGGAAAGATGTTTGCACTGAGGTGGCTCTGAGGCAGGGAGAGGGGAGGCATTATGAGCAAGAGCCAAACCTGGCACATTTTGCTCTCACTCTTGTGCAAGAGGTGTTGGGTTCTCATTTCACTATCTTCTTTATACACATTCTGATGTTTAAATAAATATATTCAAATGTAGACATGCATACATACACACATAGACACACTTAAATATGAGTATACTTCCATATATGAAAGTAACATTGAAGAGCTGTTTGTTCAAAGCACAGTCCAGAGAACACTAAATCTCTTCTGATACCCAGGCAGCAGCTAGACCCCTCTGATGTTATTCCCTAAACATGCTGATACAAGAACAGAAACAGGCCCCATGTTTCCCTGAGAACACCCTCTGAAAGAATATTGATATCAGTGCCTTGTGCTGGTACAACCTAATCAGCATCACCTCTTAAGCATGAAGAATCAGGGCTCAGAATAGTCCACTCCAGGGTCTTTTGATTGCAAAGTGTTTCAAGTGAGAGGAACTGTGTGCAAAAGCCTAATAAAACCAAGATCCACGCTGCATTTGCATCTTCTACTGTTAACCTGCATTTTCCAAAGGGGGTTTTCCTCACCTCTGCTGGGATGGAGAGGTGCTGAGAGCTGCATCTTGCCATCAGATCTATCTTCTCACACAGGGCAGGGGATGCTGGAACAGGAGAGGGGGGGGGATAAATCAGGGTTCCCTGGTTCGAGGCTAAGGAAGAACACAGAGGTCAAAGCAAATATCAGCCCAGACTTCAGCAGCTACAAGTTAAATTGGAAAACGGAAGAGGAAAAATTAAACAGTGTGGGTGCTACTGAGCCTGAATTAAGCAGCAGTGAAGCTGCATCTCTCTCTCCCCCTCCTTTGTCTCACTCTCTCTATCTGTGGCCTGTACAAACAATTCAGTGTGTATGTATTTTTGGCACAAATCACAGTGTCCTGTGATTCTTGATTATAATTATAATAATGGGTTTCAGAAAGCCTGCGAGTGGTTCTGGGAATTATAATAAGGGTTTGGGACAGACGTGTTGTTTATGTGGTTAGTGTTTGTTGCATGTGAAACCAAGGTTAGCAGAGTGGCTGGTGTAAGAAATTGCCAAATACACAATTAAATGCAAACTAGCAGAAAAACACTTCTCCTTGAGAGACAGACATGCTGCCATTGTCACCCCCACCCCGTGAGCAGGGATTAAAGCAGATGCAGATGGCTAGTTCTGTTGTGATGATATTCCATTGCATTTGCCTTGTCTGAATTTCCACTCCTCCAATCTTCCCTTAATTTGCCATGAGAAAAATATGTATTCCATCCTTTTTTCTTCGTGTTCTCCTCATCTCTCTTTATGATTATCCTTGCTTGAAGCATCCAGCCATGCAAAAGCTCCACTGAGTCATGCAGTTCCCATTACAACCCAAGTAGAATTATTCCCAATGATAGCATCCCTTTCCTGCGTTTTTTTTTCTCTTCCAAGAGTCTTAATTTCTATTCAATCACATGGCCACATTTCCACTTTCTCCCTCACGAAATTATTTCATAGTTTTAACAGTTGTCTGTAAATTGTGGCCAAAAGCTGCCAAGGTCCACCTGCCTCAGAGCTGCCTCCAGGTAATTGCTGATGGACGTGACCTTGGAAAGCTCCTCTGATTGTAAACATGGAGCCCAGAGACACTGGATGGAAACAGGGGCCCTCGGAGATGATGCGAAGGAATAAGTGATTCTGTGAAAACCTGTATGAATTTTGTTTTCTTTGTTCATGGTTATGACAGATAGACTCAAAGCCACAGAGGGGACTGCTGGAGTTTGCAGGATTTTGTGCCTGAGTGAGCAAGAGGAATTGAGATTGTGCTGAGGCCCAAAGCGAGGTTTCTGCAGAGGAACCTGCCAGGCTGAGATAGGGCTGAGGGTGGAACTGAGCACCAGCTCTGAGGCTCAGCAGGGCCCTGCAATCAACGGGCAGAACTCGCCTCTTCTCCCTCTGAGATGGTCTCTGCAAACCTCAGAGCTGCAGCTTTTCTCTCTTTTGAAGATGGAGGGGGGGGGGAAGTAAAGATAATAATAAATAAACGCCATACATCTTCCTCCTGGCTGTGTTTTCCAAGGCTGCATCTCAATGCCTCCCTGGCTGCTGTCAGATCCTGCTCAGAGAGAGCCAGGCACAGACACCGTGCTCTTCCCAGCCGTTGCAGGCTGCATGTTGATCGTGTTCCTCTCCTTTGTTAACACAATTGCCTTCACCTTTACATAAATCAGATTTAGAGAACACGTTGCGTCTCAACAGCCTTGGGACACCTCGAGGCCTCTCAGTTCAATGGAGCTCATTATGGAAATCAGCTAAATGCTGAGCAGAGAGATAAGTGTGAACTGTTTACCAGCCCCTCCACCAGATACACACCGAGAGCTAATGGGAGCTCATTTGCAGCCTCACTCTGTCATCCAACCCTCCTTATCTGCTCCTCCGACTCATCCAGCAGGGACACATGCACAGCTTTGCACCAGAGACCTTCCCGTGGAGCTCCTCTCGGATGGGGAGAAGAGGCAAGGAGGAGCTGGGCTTGTGCATGAAGGACCAAAGCAAGCCAAAATCCAAACGCTCAGCTCCAAGTATTCCTGAAGGTTGCTGATCTTCTCAGCTTTGTGGTCAATGACCAGCTTAACTCGAGATCCCTGCTCCAAGGAGGAGGAAATCCTCCCATCTCCAGTCCTGGCATCTCTCCTGGGGGTTGCTGGCACAGCAGTGAGCTCCTAGGAGAATTTGGTTTTGACTTGTTCCTCAGCTCCGTATTTTTAAAAGTTTGAGAGTTGTCAAAACATTTTGTTCTGACATTTTTCTCTGAAAAATGCCAATTTTCCAGTTCAGGATGCCTTTCCATTTTTGAATTAGCGCAGAATTATTAATGTCATGATTTTAAAATAAACAAAGAGCTATGCTACCTTTTAGCTATTTAATTATGGAGGGGAGGGAGCTGCTCAAATACCAGATGAAAACACTTTTCAATTTTTCAATGTGAAATGTTTCTTCAGATTATAGGTTTGCAAAGGTTTCAAAGATGTCAGCTTCTTGTCTTAATTCAAGAGAGGAAAGCATTTCAAGCTCTCCACAATATTTTTGAGAGAGGAAAGCCACTTTCAGGTCTAATAGACTCCTTTTATGGAACTGGCTCCTTTCAGAGGTTCTCATTAACTGCTGTCAATGGTTATAATTTTTGTCTGTCCAACATGAAGAAGTCAGAGGGAGTTTGATATCTGTCCCTGACATTCCACCTCCTGCTGCAGGAGTGCAGTAAAGGTGCATATTTTCCCAAGAATGACCTCTCTCATTAGAATGCAAGCAGACTTCCCAAACTAAGATCATTTTTCTTCCTGTTGTCTCAAATTCCAATACTCTGCCCTTTTCAAATGATTTTCAAGAGAATAGTTCGGTACTAGGTTTATTTAATTTTTTTTTAGTATTTTTTTTTTTTTACATTTTGTAGGTTGAACTGCACTTCCTCCTCAGCTCAGAAAACCAAAGCAGAGCTTTTAGCTGCCACTGCTAACCCCAGCATTTGGAAATGGAATGTTATTTAAAATTCAGGACAAATTGTCTCCTCTCTGCCTTAGTAATTTCATGCAAGTGGAGAGGGACAGAGAGTGGAAAGTGAGATTTAGTTTTGAGTATTGTGTATGTTCTTTAGGTGGGTGAGCTGGACATCCTTGTGTTTTAGTGGGAATTTTGTCTTTACGTTCAGAGATAATTTTCAGTTTTAAGAGCTGCAAGAGTGATTTATGGACAACACACATAAGGACAGACACCAAAACACCACTACCTTTGAGATGGAACATGGCATTTTCTGACCAAAATACAGGAACACTTTGCAAGGGTGAACATGGGGATTACTGAGGAGTCCTGAGTGTAATTTGAAATGGAAAGGGAATTTAAATGGGTGAAAACCACATTGCCTGCATCAAAACCTTATCAAGAGGCTGGACTACCATTGTTAGTCCATGGAGATATTTGTGGGCACTCTTGGTGCTCAGCCCATGCTTAGCTGGTCCTGACAGCAGGAATGGGAGCTGTTCTGGCTGCACACTTGGAGCAGTTCACCATTCACAACTCCAAACAGTTCATATTGTTTAAGACATAATATAATTAACAGCTCTGGCAGCTGGGCTTTCCCACATTGTGTTCCAGGAACAACCTAATTCATTTTTTGCTAGAAGTTAATTTGTATTATAAATGTGTTTTATTACTTTTAATATATCTTAAGTCAGTGGAACTTCTGCTATTTGTCATTACTTACATCTGTTTTCCAGCACAAAGTGAATTAGAGGAGAAACTACTTACCTAGTGGACCTTAAGGTAACTCCCTCCAGCTGATTATTTAGATCTTTTATTTCCAAGGAAACTTGGTTGCTCAGATTTTAGCATCGTGCACTTTGGGAGCAGGAAGGAGGCAGAACACAGACATACGACTGGATAATTTGAATTCTCCATTTCCACCAACCTGCTGAGCTCTGCAAAGCTTCCCTAGGAAAATGTGCAACTAAATAAACTTCACCTGAATAAGCAGGTGTTGTTGCCAGATGATTTGAAGCCTCCTCTCCTCTACCACCTTGTAGAGGTGGATTTGTACCCGAGGCTCATCAAAGCTGCCCTTCCCAGCACAGGAGTTAACAGTTTTAGCAGTGCTAAAATCTCCAGCACAGGTAAAGCTGGGTCTAAACTCGAGATCAGTTGTTGAAATAAAAAATAAAGAAGCTTCAACCTGTCAGAATTGTTTTGCACTAGACAGAAGGGCCAATAGGACTAACTATAGATTTCTTCCAAGACTGATGTTCTAATTTCTGCAGGGTTTCGTGGTGACCTTTGGTGCATTTCATGATCTGGTCCTTTGGAAAGCACTATATTACATCTCAGTCATTGTACAAATAACATTTTGGGATTATAGGCTGCTGTTAATAAATGTGGTTAATCATCAATAAGAGAGTTTCAGCTATTATACACTGACGATGTAATTTTATACCTCGCCAATCCAGAGAAATCGGTTCCATTCCTTTTACATTTGCTGGATGGATTTGGGGCCTTTCAAGGTTAATGTCACTAAATCATCTGCTAATTTAAAAGAATCATTTGAGTACCTGGAGAGAACATGTCCTTTTCGTATTTCCAAGTTAGGTTCTAAATACTCACTTGGCTTTATCTAATCTGCTGGGTTTAGGAGGAAGATTGATACTGTTGTTGCTGCACCAAAGCAAATCCACAGTGACCTTGAGAAGTGGCCTATTTTATGCATAAGTTGCATAGGATGCATTAGCATCACTAAAGTCGTCAGTCTCAGGCAGTTAGATCTTCCCTCATTAAACTCCATTTCACTACCAAGTCAGTTGAAAGAAATAAAATAAAATTAGAAGTCGATGGATGGTCTTGTTGGTGGGGAGAAGGAATGGCTGTGCAGAAGCTCAGCTACAGGGATTTTATCCCTCCACACCAGCTGGCTGGAGGCAGCAGGTTGGCCATGGAAGCCCAGGGTGTCTTCACTTGCCTTCCTCTTCACTCACACTGACTGAGTGTGGACAGACTAAATGTCTGGGAGGGAGGGAGAACTCGCAGAAGGCACATGAGAAAATCTGGGTTTGTGATCTCCCACCACATGGAAGTCAAGCCAAAGAGGATTCCCCCCAGCCCAACCCATTCCTGGTACGTTCTGTGAGCACATCCAGAGTGGCAAAGCTCGCTGGAGGACGGGAGAGGCTTGGTTTTGTTTGCTTTGCACAACCCTTTTTCATCAACACTGAGCTGAAAGGGATAAATGAACTCCCAACCCCATGTCCCACAAGCAGGGTGAACACTTGGCTCTTTGGGACTGGGGCTGCAGATAAAGGAGGTGACCTCAATCAAACCATTCCAACAACCCCAGAGCAGTTCCCAAGTCAAAGACATGGGCCACTGTGGAGCACAAATTTTGCCCTGGAGAAGTGACATCAGTTGCAGCAGGACTAAAAGTTAATTTTATCTTGTCCTAGATACGTCCATTAATTTTCTATTAGTGTCAGATAGATATAAATGTAAGGCATAATAAATATAATGAGACATAATGTGTAATAAGACAGTCCTCCCTAATTTTGGGGGGAAGACACGTGTTTATTCATGCACCTGTGGTGCCAATGGATTAAAAATTTCGTGTTTAAAAAAAAAAAACCCACCAACATTTAAAACAAATAAAGTACACAATGTACTATAAATTCTCTATAAACTTGTCCAATTTTTAGAATAACCCATAACAACTTCTGTGAGTTTTAAGCTGCACATTAGAAGTATCAGACTTCCAGGTAACCCACTCATGCCTTCCCACTGGGCACTGCAGTGAGAAATGGGAATAAGAAAACCCTTCTTTTCCAGTTCTTGCTGACTCTCTGGCTTAGAGGCACGGGGATTACTCCTAAAATAATTTGTTCCCAAAGTGTTGTGGATCTGACCTATTAAACTTATTTGCAAATTGTTTCAGCAGTTCTGTGAACAGGATATGTAACGGAGGAATAGGGAGGACAAAACTGGCAAATAAGGCTATCAAAATACTGGAACAGCAACGGGATAAATTACCTGGCAAATGCTGCTTGACTCGTTCCAAAGTGATTGGAGCCTGAAATCCCATCCAGGCGGGAGGAGCACATGGAGTGTGACTCCAGGAGGCTGCAGGATGGGGATCAGCCTGCAGAGGGAAAACCCAGCTCGGGGCTCCTCTGCCGAAGGTAATTCAGGCTCCTTTTTTTAGGACACTTTGGGAATAAAACACCTGCTCACCGGTGTCATTAGTCACTGGGATTGCTCATAACGCGAGAGCTGAGGTGGCCATGGAAAGAACAGACTCCAGCATTTCCCTCTCTCTCCCAGCTGAGGGATAGCAGGGAATGCAATTTGGTGCCTAAACGCAGTCCGTTTATCTCCTGCCCTTAGCCAGCGGATTTATCACGCGCATTAATATCGGGAGAGGTCAGAGTTCGGGGAATGAAACATTTGTTTTCCCGTGCTCTCTCTATAAATAAACTCTCCCACTTCCATGGCAGTATTTTCACAGAGCAACAGGCACATTAGAGAGATGGTTGTGTGTGTGGTGGGGGAGGCTGTGCATGTTAAACTGCTCCACAGCAGACCTCTGTGGCTCCCACTGCATTACATCTTCTCCCTTTTTTCCCCTCTCTCCCTTTTATTTTTTTTTTTGTTGTTGTCTCATAGTTATTAGTCAGCCAGACATTTTTTATCTCTTGGAACGATACTTTAGCTCATATCCAATGTAATCATCTCATGGGCTTCTACTTTAGTCCCCACAGGCCTGGAAAAATGACATTTCTCTTACTGATTAACAAAACAATACAAAATGCTATGAAAAAATGGCTTTATTCTCAACCTTTCATTAACTCCTACTGTGCCTGTTTCATCAGAGGAATATGTTTCCTACAAAAGCTACAATAATGCCCATATAATGCAATGGTTTGAGTGAATCAATATTTTATTTGTGACCCTGAAAGAAAATAGTAGGGTATAGTCTGCAAAATAAAAAGAAAAGAAAAAAGGGAAAGGGAAAGGGAAAGGGAAAGGGAAAGGGAAAGGGAAAGAAAAGATCAATCTCTCCTCCCCTTAGGAGGTCTCCTTTTTCTAAATACTCTTGGATATTCTGCTGAAAATTCTGTCAGCAAGGGGTCAAGGCTTAAAATTTCATTACTAGATTTGGGAGAATAAGAGGTAAATATTTATTTCCAGCTTTTTAACAGCGATAAGAAAGAATGACAGTGACAGAAAACCCCATCAAGGTACCTTTGCTATCAGTACGTGCCCTTAGAAAAGGAAAATTGGCAGTGCAGCATGTCACCACTCAGCCTTCCTGTTGGGCTGGAAGTCAAAATATTTTAAACTTTTCACACACACACACACAAAAAAAAAACCCTTCCAGAGTTTCATATGGGAAAGATTAAACCATTAAGCAAGATTAAAATGTCTTGCATGTCTCTTCAGAACTTTATCAGCTCACCAGTGTGTGTTACACTGTAATGAAAAAGTACAACGTGGAAATGGGAAGTTGGGTGTTATTGAAATAGATCCTGAAAGTAGAAGCGAAAATTCCCTCAGACCTTTTCAGAAGGACTTGTTTTGACATGTTGTTGTCAAAATCATGGATCAAACTGATACATGGGAGCGTTGCTGAAAGGAAACTCAGGGCTGAAAATGACAAGGAAGTTTTAGTAAGTGTTGTGATTTGGATAGAAATTGGGTTTCAGTCCCCATCAAGCAGCTCTGTGGACTCGAAGATCTTCCTTTCTGTCTTATTTGAAGTTAAGGCTGGAGCAAAGACTTTCTTTTTCATGTGTCTAATCAATGCCAACCTACTGCAGTGGCAATTCAGTCTTCACTGGAATGATAACATCATATAATAAACCATAATTTTATACAGTTAATCAAATATAGTCCCTCAAGGCATATTCAAATCTGTGGTGGTCAAGAAAGAATATTTTCTCCGGTTCATTCTTTAAATCACCATATTATTTCTGGCAGAGTGTGCCACTGCAAAGATACAGACCTTCTGCTCAATAAATAGTCCTTTTTCTCCACGGAATTCAGTTCTTATCTTTCCCAATCATATCACTATGCAAGAGGCCAACTTAAGCCAATTAATGTGATGTATCTGCCTGCTGGAACTGGGGTGTGAGCATCAGTCATCAGAACAGCCCACTAAAAATAGCACCAGGTTGAAAAGGCACCAGCCTGGTGCCACCACCCTCACTGTCCACATCCTGGACATGGCCATCACCTCACCTTGGCCTCCTACAGAAAAGTCCCCCCCCTTCCAACTCCTAATGCAGGAATTCAGTTTTAAATCCCCTAAACTCTGGCATTAACACATCAACTCAAAGTCTGATGTAGATTCTCTTATTGGTCAGGATTGCCCATGACAGAGACTGTGTGAAAACTGCAGAAAGCTGCTGTGTCCTTTAGAAGTGGATTTCTCTTTGTGTGATCAGTGTGGAAAGGCCCATACAAATAATGAATCACAAATTAAATGGCTCAGTAAATAAAAAATGGACTTATCAAGGACACAACAACCACTGTTGGGAGCCAGAACCTTCAGTGCAACAAAAAGATTGGCACTAATGTGCCCCATGCTTCATTTGTTTCTTCATTTGCAGAGGGAGCCATAAGGTTTAAGAAGGGCTGACATTTATATTAAGGGAAAGAAAAAGCAAAAAAAGAAGTCGTCAAGTCTCCTAAGCAACACAGCAAATAATATTGCCAACCTTGAGCAGTCGAAAATGGAGAGTCCATCATCTAAGAATCCTGGGGTAAAAAGTCATGGGAATGGCTTTTGTGCTTACTTGGTGGAGGTTTTATTTTAAAATAACAGTATTTTTTCCCCTGGACTTTGAGACTATACAGGGTACTCATTTTATATAACCAGGCTGTCCATCACAGCTAAAAGGCTAAGTTCCTGTTTCTTTTTCCCTTTTCCTTTTTTTCTTCTTTGCTTTTTCCTGAAGCCGTAGCTGTAAGAAAAATCCCAAACTGCTGAACTCATTGTAAAATTGCAAAAACACATGTCCTGGCACATGTCATGTTAGTTCTCTCACCAAAGACAGCAGCTGCCTCTGTGGACATCAGACTTGAGACATGTAAAGGTGATGGGGAGGGAAAAACACAACCTTGCTGCCACTCCAGGCCCTGCAGAGACGTGGACAGCAGCTGGATCCACATGGATCTCCTCTCTATTCACATGAACCACAGTCTGGGCTGGACCACGTTGTGACAAGGAGGGAGGGAATCCTCCCCAAAAAAAAAAGCAGCACTGCTTGCACAGCATCAGTGCTCAGTGCCACTGGACAGCATGAAGAGAGCAGCACTAATCCTGCATCTTTCCAGGTCTGGAATGCTGTGCAAGCTGCAGAGGCTGCCTGGGACATGGATCTCTCCAGACCTGGAGGGGGATGAAGGGCTGCAGCACCACAGTGTCCCAGGGCTGGGTGTCCTGGTGGCTGGCTTGGGGCTGTAGCTGCCTCCTCGGAACTGCGTGTCCTCCCAGTCTCATTTCTGAAGGGTGTTATTTCACTGCTGCCTCCCAGATAATGTAACTGAATCATTCAATTGAGCATAAAATAGAAATTTGGCTTCTTATCTGCTGGGAAACCAGCTTTACTATTTTCTTTCTGCAAAATACATTTTTCACTATCTTATCTTCTAATAAACAATCCCAGCTCTGCAGGCTGCAGAAATGTACTGAACACATTTAAGAGACATTTTTCTCCCCCTTCTCGCTCCCCCCTCTCTTTCCCCCCTTATCCCCCCTTTCTCACCCTTTAAAATGTCTGTTTTAAAAGCATATTTTTAAAAGGGACCCAATTTGTATTCCATCTTCCTTTGGTGAGGGTATATATTTTTCATAAGCCTGTCCTTTGCTTTTGAGGCCTCTCTCCTTTGGTTTAATTTTCATTCCCGTCTCCCTTTCTTCCCCTGTACAGAACTGAAACACCAACTCCCCCCCCACACACACACACCCCAAATGTTTTCTCTTGTTTTAAGAAAAAGGCAATTCAGGCTTTAAAACTGCCCTCCCCTCCCCTGGACCTGCCATCCAGCGCTTGCCTAACAGAAACTAAACGTGTCAGTGAAAGGTCAGCGATGAATTTTTAAAGCTTTCTATCTCACTCAGGCTGACATCAAAAGCATTAACTGTAGCACTAAATCAGGGAGCGAGGGGGAATTAGAATATGCAACAAGTCCTGCGACACTGTGAGATTATTCAGAGGCTCCTCTCAGGAGGGCAGAAGAAGCTGAGCCAAAATTCGGTGTCGAGGAGCTGATTTCTCGCTCGTCTGCCCTCCTCCTTGGGCAATCACACCAGTGAGCTGCCTCTTGCAAGGGCTCCGTGACAAACAGGGCATGGGATGAAAATTTAAGAGGTGCATCGTGCATTGGTGTCATTGCTGCAAAGAGAAAGCTGGGCCGGGAGGTGAGTTTTTGATGCCACCCTTATCCCCCAGGTATCCATCCCCTAAGGGTCGTCCCTCTGGGTTTAAAACCTTTATGGCTCAAAAAAAAAGGCAGTTTTTTTTCTTTCTACACCAAGTTAAGAAGGGTATTGGAAGAAAAATCAGTGTAACTCTTGTAAAAATGAGCAAGTCATGGAAGAGCTCAAGCTATCGTGTCCCAGCAGCTCCATCTCACAGCATGCCTGGTTTGGTGGAGCACAGGACCTTCACTGGCAATCCCCTCATGGGCTCCACTTCCTTGGCATTGCCTTTGCCTTTTCTCGTGCTCAACAGCTGGCTGTGTCTCTGGACAGTTTTGTTTTGAAGAGAAGGAATCTGTATTTGCTGTAGAGAGGATCCAAAGCAACAGCTCCCCAGCAGGAATGAGCCATTTCTGTGCTTTCTCGGCAGGTTGGGGTGGAGCCCTCACAGTTTGTGCCTCTTTTCCATAAACAACGAGCTGCATCCCAGGGCTGGAGTGCACAGCATCACCTGCAACAGTAGAACACGGGCACAGTTCAAGAGGTGATTTATTATTCATTGATCATTTAACAATTTGGCAGCTGAAAGCAGAGCTTATGCTATCAGGACTCCTGTGTGCAAAGCAGCCACTCATATGGCATGGACTTGTTTCAGTGGGAACAAAGGATGTTCCCACTGAAAGAAGTCAAGTTAAAAAAACCCTCTGGCACGTGCAGCCTGCCTTGGCCTCTCTGCAAACCATTAAATTGGAGTGCAGGGATTTTCAGGAACATCATCTGGAAAACCTGGCACTCAAATGAGTGTGGTATCTGGTCTGGAATCTTCCTTGCCCGTGCTGTGCCAGCCTGATGTGCCTTGTGGTTTTCCATCAGGCACTGCCAGCCTGGGGGAAACTCCCAGCTGGTCCTTCTGAGCCTAATGAGAGGTGTCACCAACTGCAGTGGGACAAATTCTGAGCCTTCAGTGACACATCTCTGACACCTCCCCACTGTTTCATCCCCTGTCCTTTTTCAAACCCTACTCCATACCTGACTGTCTTTTTTCAGGCTATTTCTTGATTTCAAGGATGCAATGACCAGGAGTGGAAGACTTCTGCTTTTAAAACAATATAAATTCATAGAAGTTTACAATGTTTCGCACAAATGTGTTTATTTTTAACAGAATATTTTTGTCATTGATTTCCAATGTGTGACCACATTTAGTTTCAGGTCTTTATTTCTTGCCAGGATTTTTATCCTAGGGAATACAAGCTCCCTGCCCATGGCAGGAGGGTTGGAACTAGATGATCTTTACAGGTCCCTTTCCAACCCAAACCATTCTATGATTCTAATATTAATTATGGCAGACTTTTATGTAACATTTCTAAAATCAAAAAAGTATTTTTTTCATATTGCTTTACAAAGTTTTGAAATTATTGAATTATGTCCTTATTTCTGACACAACTCAGGGATGAGGGAAAGACATTCCACATTTCCATTTGATTAAAAAATGCCAGCGTTGTGACTTTTTTCCCATTCTGGGTGGAAACATGTCCCAATATGCCACAGTTGAACAGAAATTCTGTTTTCCAAACAGCTTCCGTTTCCATCTGTCCATAGTGAATCACTGTCCATCCATCCCCACAGTCTTTCAGCCCTATTTTTCATCCAGCTTTTTCTCTGTGTTTACATCTCTCCATCTGCCCACCCGTCTGCTCCTTGATATCTCCATTTACCCCTCCATGGAGCTCGTTTTCCACCAGCAGAACACCCACCAAAGACTTGGAGACCCATCATGCAGTTTTCTGAGCTCAGAAATGACGTGGCAGAGAGAAAGTCTTCATAAAAAAAGGTTTGCATCTTTGACTGGAGGACAGTGGCACTGATGAAGATAAAGTAGATCCTGAACTTCAGGGTTGCCTGATATTAAACATGTTTAAGGAGTGGCACAAGGCATTTAAGCAGGAAGAATTATGTGGGCATCTATCCATGCCCACAGTGTTTCTTGGTACTGAGAGCTCATGTCTGTGCATCCCCTAATTTCTGCTGGCTCTCACAGTACCTTGGCAGGGGGCCTGGATTTTCCTAGCTGGAGATGGCCATAAAGCCATTAGAGTGCCCCATGTTGTTCCATATTTAAAATCCACATCAGATCATTTCAATGGTCCATAAAGCCTCCATAAACCTGTGTAATGAGCTGGAGCAAGAGCCACGGCGTCCTGCTCCCGGATGGCACCTGGCCAGCCCCTGAAAAGGCTGTCACTGTGGTGGATGTGTTCTCTGCACCTTCAGGGGACTGGCCTCGAGCACCCACCCAGGAGACATTCCCAGCTCCTGGGATGCTCTGCCTTGGAGATGTGATCCAAACCTTCTGCTTGCACACCTTGACCTGGAGGCAGTGATTGACTACAAGTTCCAGTGAGCCTTCTTTGAGTCATGCCAAAAAAATGCCTTGAGGTAGTTCCTACCAGCTCTCACCCAGTTCAGTGATACATAAATCCTTGATCCATGGTTCAGACCTTTAGCTGAGCTTCCAAATGATCCCTTATCCCCATCCATTTCTCTCTTGACTGGATGAAAACTTGGAATTCAGCAAGTTGGGATGTATTTCCCTGTGCAGCGTTCCAGTGCCCTGGTGTCATTTAGAGATGAGTTCACCAATGTGAGTAAAAGGACCAGGATAACCAAAGATCCTAGTGGATTCAGGAATTTGAATAGCAGTGAGATAATATCCAGCTGCATTAAACTTCTCTCAATAAACCAATCAAGAAGAATAACACCCAAATAAATTCACACAGGGAAGAAAATCCTTGCATTATAAACATTATAAACATTTTTTTTTTCTGAAGTCCACTTATTTTTACCTCTTTTTTCCTTTACATTTTCATATCTAGAACCTGAAATATGTGGGGCCTTCTAGTTCTTGTTCACTTGCTAAAGATCTCTTTACTGCCACAGCAACACTTTTTATTTACTTAATATTAAAAAAGTCATGTTTGTATTTGTCAGCTAACCAAATTATGTTCAAGCAAAATAAGATTTAAATCTCAAAACAGGGAAAATTAGGGGGAAAAATGTCAAGTGCTTAGAAAGCAAAAAAGATCTATAACATATATTAATGTACAATCCTACAGAAAAGGGCAAAGAATATACAGGAACACATAAATCAGGGAACAACCTGAGTGACAAATGAGTTGTTTCACTAGATTGAGTATTAGTGAGATTTGAGCTGGAGCACTATGTTCAGGTTTGGCACAGCATTTAGGGGAAAGGTGGAAAAAGTGGAGAGAATCCAGAGCAATGAGAATGATCAAAAGTCAGAAGGGAAAGGCAGGAGCACTTGGGGTTGCTTAGCAAAAAAGATAAAGGGAGTAAATGGAGGTGGCCTCCTGCCAAAGAATAAAAGGTTCCAAAAGGAAGATACAAGGCAAGAAATACTGGACCTGAATTGCAGCAGAGGTTTCAGAAAAACACTTTTCTCATTCCAGGAAATGAAGCAGTGGAACATGTTGCTTGAGAATCATCTAGGTACCCACCACAAGTCCTTGGGAACAAGCTTAAACCAAGGGCTGGAATGGCAACAGTTGAGCTGACCCTGCACTAGGCTGGGGAGCAGAACATAAAACCTCTTGAGATCTCTTCTATCCCTGTTTGCTGGAGGTCTGTGACCTGTAGATCCTTCAGTGTGGTCCCTGCATGGCACATTGGGGGTACTTAAGATGCCAATTGCTTCATGTTCACACCCCCAGCCCTGCCCACACTTCTCTTCAGTTGTGACTGAATGGGGATTTCTGGATCCTCTCCTGAAAGGCTTGCAAAGCTCTGGCAAACACAGAGCATCTTGGCTATCCCATTTTGGCTCTGACACTTTCTAAAAATCTAGTTGCTATTGAAAGTTACCATGCCAGCAGTTGTATTATTAATACTTTTATTTTTTATTTATGAAGTGCTGAGTGTGTGCTGGATGATTATATGATTATGCACTGAGTTACACTGGAGTTGCACAGACTGAATTACGATGGGATGTTATTACCTGCAGCCTTTGCATGGCAATGATATTTTTCATTTACTGTAGTTGGTTCCTTCATCATGTGATGGGCTGAGCAGGGTCTGTGAATTTGAAGTCATTAATGTACCAGACCTGACACCAGAAGGAGGCAGTGAGGGAAATGGTACCCTCATTTTGCAGGTGGGGGATAACACTGGGGCTCCAAGGAAACTCAACACAACAAAGCATAAACACTCTCAAATTTTTTTAAGTTGATGGTTATTTTTACTGACTTCAATGAGAGAGTTGCTGTGCTTGGAAATGGAAAGTCTTCATTCCCTTGTGGGCTCAGATAACTCGGCTTAGCTGAGATCCTGCAGCAATGACTTCCCTACACTCGTTATGTGTTACATCCAAATGTATTCCTTTTCATATCAACACCTTTCTCCCACCATTCAAGACAAAGACAGACTGTTCTTCTCTGAGACAGAAGACTATGTGTCAAATCTTCTGTATTCCACTCAATCCTTGCCACTGTACTGCTATGCACTCACACAGCTGTTGTAATAAGACTAAATATTTGAATCTTTCGATCTCTCTTTCCACAGTATTTATTCATGTTTTACACAATGTTCATTTATGGCAAAATCCCTGAATTTTTTGGTGGTGCACCACTGACTCCCCTGCAAAGACAGATGGAATAAACAAGATTTTAAAACTGTCAACAGTCAGAGAGGGGCATCTTAATGCATTTAAAAATACGAATCATATTTTTTTAATCATCATCTGATCACTTTTTGTAGCTACACTATAGGAGTAGGATGTTACTGTGTCCATACCTCCAGTTTCAGTTTTAATCAGAAGAGAGGCTGCTCTCTGGTTTAATGAAGTAAATGAGACCTCTGGTAATATTGTCTGTGTAATTGACATAGTTCTCTGGGAAACATTACACTTTATAATGAAAATACTGTATATAATTAGGATCTAATAGGAAGAAAATAGTAATTAGGCAGAATTAACTGAACAGAAGCAATCAAGCAAATAAAGGTTATTCTCTGGAGAGGACCCTTCGGGGTTCAAATGTGTACATCCTCTGATTGTAAAGAAGTCACAGTAATTAACAAGAGTCTTTTCATTGCGTAAGAATAGCCCAACGTGGGTTACTGGCACGACCCTGCAAACAAGAACGTGCTGTTTCAGTGCTGTGCTTCCACAGCCATTGTGGAAGGAGGTTGTATCCAACACTGCACGTGTTGTTTTGCAGAGATTGCAGAGGTTATCGAGGCATCAGGACCTTTGGCTCTGTTCTTGCCCCAGTCTTTGAGGACCTTTGCTGCTTTTCACTTTCTGCTCCTGCTCGTGGAAGTTTCCAGAGCAGCTGCTGTGTGTGAATGTCACAGGAACACGGTAATAAGCAGATTACACAGTCCAGGAGTGATCCTTCTCCTTGGAATTATCAGAGTAAGTCCAGCCAGTTGGTTAAGCACAGTTCTGAGCCCATTCTCACCCACACAGGAAACCTCCAAGCCTGTCCTAGGAAACTCTTCAGCCCCAGCTCTGGAGCGTGGCTGTGGGGAGACTGTGAGTGTTCCTGCAGTCTTAGGAGTATCTCAGCTTCTCATCCACGTGAGCTGGGCAATGGAGACAGCACAGGATCATGCCTATTCCAGCTCAAGCCATGTAAATTCACCTGAGAGCAGCCCTTGCTAAGCAGAGGGCACACTTCAGTCCCATACCAAAAATTACCAGGTAGGCAGAAAACACACATGGTCATGGTCCTGAGCCTGTTTCTCTTCTAACCACGTGGTCAAAAAGCAAAGAGGATTCAGTTTTGCCCAACAGTGAGGAATTCATTTCCATCAAAGAAAAGAGAGAGGCACCAGCCCAGTGTAGCACAGCCAGGTACTCCTGGGATACTCCTGACAGGGGAGCTCTTAGCTCAGCAGTTATGGGATCGTTATGGGCGTTGTCTGTCACTTTGTGAAGTTACTTGGAGCTCTCTGAAAGCCACCCACCTGCTCTGGGGCCTGGAGCCTTGCCCGGGCACTGTAAATGTACCTGAATGCATTTCAGTCCCTCTACAAGTGCAGTGTGGGTCTTGTTTCAGGTGTGAGCTTCTCAAGGATTCCTTCTGAGTTATTTTCAGAGGTCGATAGTAATTGTCAGACAAAGGAAAACAGCATAAAACATCCAGGGGCCAAAGGGGAGATGATGTTTTTCTTTCTTCCTCCCCTTCTCTGTACCAGTCAAGCAGGGACAAAGGAGAAACATCTGCTTTTTAGGTGAGCACAAGAGGCTGAAGGTGAAACCACCAATGTCCAGAGATCTGGCAGGAGAGAGCTCAGAGAAGTGCATGACCTGAAAGAGAATTAATCCAATACTTCTCTTAAGCAGAAACCATAAGCAGACAAAATAGATGAGCCCAGGAGTTGCTTTAAAGCAGTTCTTGTTGCTTAACAATACTCCTTCCATTCCTATCTATTTTTCTACTTTATTTATCTATGCATTGATCTTTCTAGTAAAGATTTACTACAACTATCAACATAGCACTTAGCATAAATTAACAAGAATGGCTTCATGGATTTTTTGTTTCTATTCACGTAGATCAAAAGTGAAGTTCTCACACAACTCCCAATTTGAGGAGATTTTCTTAAATTGCATAAACTTTTACCAATTAATTTCCCCCTTCAATCATTAATGCTCGTGGCACCAACCACAAACTTTTCTTGTCTCAAGACTTCTTATGAAACAGGGAATCATTTTTCACCTTTATTCCTTCAGAAAACATTGGGTATTGTCTCTTAAGAGAGTAAGGAAATCATGTTTCTTTAATGTGATGCCCAGTAACACCACCAGTGGAGCTGAAACATCCTTTTTTGAAAGGTATTTGGCTTTGCTAAAACAGTTGAAAGGTATCCAAAGTTATGTGAGAGACATTCCCACAGGAATGGTTGCTCATTGTCAAACCAAATTAGTTTCTTGGGGCTTTTTGTTGTGTTGTTGTTGTTTGTTTGCTTTGGGGTTGGTTTTTTTTTTTCTTCTTTTAAAGGTATTTGATGAAAGGAAAAAAACAGTGGTTGGGGGGAACTTACAGAGCGAGAAATATGTTTATAAAATAATTTAATTTAAACTTAGATCACATTTTGCATTCTATTTGTAGGACACTTAATTCTCGAAAGAAACCTTTTTGTTGTATTTTATTCAGCCTGTTGGTGAACCTGCCCAAAGAAAATTCCTTTTAGAGCATTGAGGTGTTACATTTTGAGTGTGTCTCAAAGAATGCTTTCTCTTTGCTTCAGAACATTTCCTTCCACCTCTTTCCCCTTACATTTTCAGTGAAATATTCACTCAATTCAATGCAACTTTGTTGCTGTTTTTAGCCCAGGTTTTTTCCAACAAAATTACCGCTCCTTTAAAACTTTAGATCAACCCCTACAAAATAATACCACCCCCTAACTCTTTGTGACATCTTTGAGACCGATATGTAAAAAATACCCTACGGCAGCCAAGAATTAATGTTATTATTGCTCTCTGTTATCATGGGAAAAGTCTGATCCAGACAAGTATCTAATAGCCACTTGTGCACACCAAAAGTAAGATGAAAAACCTCAGCAAGTTCAAAGTTTGTAGTCCAATTATGTTCTGTCTTGCGGGTGCTCTATAGGGGGGGAAAGTAATGTCCCTCAAACCACTGCATATCATTGCAATATCTAACAAATCCTCTGGCACTCCAGCACGGAGTTCAAAGGAAAAGCATCATCAGCTCGAATAATTACTGCCCATATTAAGTGTTTTAATATTGCAGATGGATGTAAAAGGCAAAGGACAATGGCTCAAACACAAAAAGCCTCGAAAAGCACAACCTGGGGAAGGCCCCAGATATCCAACACGTTGTCCTTTTCCCTCTTCTGTTCTCTGCAATATTAAGCCACTTAATCTGTAATTGCCCAAGCTTACGATGCTTTTGCTTTGAACTCTCTCTAAGAGTGCCACAGGATTTGTCAGATGTTTCTAAAACAAAGCCTACCAGGAGGCTGAGAGGTCTCTTTAGTAGCTGTGACAATGGTTTAATGGAATATAATTTCCAGTAAAGGGAACTAATTTAATATTTTCACCTATCACGTAAGCAAGGCACCAGCTGGGAGAAAGGAATGAGAATTATAGCGAGAGGCAATCAAGGTGAACAGTGCTGGAAAATCATAACTCACCCACGGGCACCGAACTGAGTGCAGGAACCTGGCTCAGGTAGGAATTGTGCTTTCCTCTCAGTGAGGACAGCTCAGCTGGGTGACAGGCACACCAGTCTTGGAGCCTGGCACAGCTGGGTGTCAAACTGGCCATGCCAGTCCTCTCCCAGGTGGCACTCAGGAAAACCCCTTCTCCCACTCTGTGCTCCCTTTGTATTGTTTGTCTTGTCTTTCAAGGCTGAAAATTCTTTTCTACGGTGGGCAGTCTGTGATAAACACATCCTTGAGATGGTGTTTGAGCACACAGAATAAACATGCAGGGAAGGGAGAGACTTGTCTGAGACTCCTTAGGTAGGACCAAATCTCACAATTCTCCTTTAGTGCACAGTGAGCAGAACCCTGGGGTACTGTGCTCCTGTAGATGTTCCACATTTTAATTCTCTTCCTGTCCACAGCTCTTCAGTGATGGTGTGCTCGTGCCAGGCAGCTCTTACCTTCCTCTAACACATTGCAGATCTGGTGGTGAAGCCCTTCCACGTTCACAGGAGTAGATTCTGGACAGTCTGAAACAAAATCCACTAAGAATATATATATTTTTTTTTTCCCCAGCAAAAGAGGATGGATGATGGAGATATTTGTTATCATCTATTTCTATGCACTTGTAAGGACATGCTTGTAGGGTCCTCATGTAAACCCATGCAGGAAGCAGATATGATGAAAGTGATTTTTCCAGTCAGAAAATCTGTCAAAACAAGAGGTTTATTGTTGATGTGTCTGGTGTCTTGTGTTTCCTGTGTTCAGGCAATAACAGTCTTGCCAGCAAAAGAAAAATTTGTTATTCCCCTGTTATTTTTCCTATTTATTCCTTGGTTGTGGTGGCATATGTTGCTTCCTCTTGTGTGAAATGCTTTCCACTCTCAGATCGTTCCTCTGAAAAGGAAATCTTCCCTGTGGCATCTCTCAGGAGCATTTGCAAAAGTTCACATGGCTTCAGAAGTCTGGAGTGCAGAAGTGTTTGGAGTGATTCGTCTGCCCAACTAAATAATTGCTTTTCAGCATTCTGCAGATGCCCCGCTCCCGTCCTTTGAAGGAAATATGCTGAATTATTGAAATAAGATAGAGTCAGGATTATGAAAGGAGGTTCCATCTTACGATTAAAGCATCAGCCTTGAATTCAGGAGATATACACTGGGTTTCTGACTCTGCCTCAGATATTCTGAGGAGCCTGAGGCTTATCACAAAAGCCGAGATCCATTTTTGTCTAACACAAGCTACGCAAAATTTTTAGGAGAAGTCGGTTGCCAGAGCTGCTGCTGCTGCAGTCAGGGGAGTGCAAGAGAGATCTCCAAACAGAGCATCACCCCACCCTCCAAAACATGAGTAAGACACTTGAAATGATTCACACTCTGGAGGTGTTTCTCTGCTTAACAAGAGTCTGAGTGGCAACGTTGGCCCAGATACCTTCTGTAGGCTAAAATTAGGAGACACCCTTTGTCTCCCCCTGTGCCTCAGTTTCCCACGTGTATAGAGGTAATGGCAATGCTTCTTTCCTCTGGCCTTTTGGATTCTAAACATTCCCTTTAAAGAAAAAGCAAATTGTGGCCTGACTTCAGCTGGGTCTTGTTAATACAGTTCTATAAATAACAGAAATACTTGTTTGGGATTCCAGTAACTACAGGATTTGACCTCCACGAACACAACATGAAAGCAAGGAGTGGGTAGAGAAACAGGGTTTACTTGATTAAAAATATTAAGAGAAATGGGTGGGAAATTATCTGACTGCATTCATTAAACATCTGAAGTATCTCAGGAAGGTTGGATGAAATTAGAAGAAATTATTGAAATGTCACCACAGATCTAACTTTTGTGAGCGTGAATAGACATGCAATAACTCAGAACTAGAGCAGGTTGAAAAATGTTCTGCTGGAATATTTTTTTCTGACAAAAAAATGGCATTTTGTTGAAATCAAACTATCTTGAGGAACATGTCAATTTAAGTGATTCTTTTTTTTCCCCCTAAGAAATAGAACTGAAATGAAATGTTCCAAAGAAGGTTCAACTTTATCAGAACAGAATGTTTCAAATTTTTTTGGGAGGTTGAAATGATTCCATTAAAAATATTTTATGCAGATCGGTAAATGCTTAAAATATCAAAACTGGAAGAAAGTATTTGGCACTGATCAGAACCAGTGCACTGAATAACCACACGATTATGGTTTTTAGAAGATTTCTGTTGGAATAATTTCCTTTGCATGTCTTAAAAAAAAAAATAAAAAAAAATAACAAAACAAACAAACAAAAAAAAACCATAACCCAAAATCTGCAAGGGTAGAACTCAAATAGTATTCAATATTGCTTCTGCTCCACTGCATAAAGCATTTAACTTAAATGTTCCTTCATTTTTATATGTCACTCACTGTTTTAATCCATGGGTAAGAGAAACAGAACAAACCCTTACATCATAAATATTTCTGTTGCTGTGTTATAAACAAACCAGCTGCTGAAGATCTCAGGTGCCACGGATATATCAGGCCACAGGAGCCACTTTCCCAGGCAGAGAGATGACTCCTGTAATTCCTTCAGGGAAGAGTCTCTCAGCTTCCTTCTCAGAAGCAAATAAATCTGTTCAGTCTTCCCCACGTTGTCCTGTTTAACACACCAGATTTCTGCAGAGTCCCTTTTTTTACACACATGTAGCAGGACTCCCAGTGTCCCCTGCCCTCCCCGCTTGGCAATTCCCTTTGGATCAGTCTGCTTTCCCTCTGTAAGTGCAGCACTCCCCGAGGTTCCCAATTCCCATTCTCCTTGGTGAATGCAGCACTCAGGCAGGAGAGAGCTCAGGCAGCTCCTGAACTCCATGTTTGACAGACTCTGAAGACTCATTTCATCAGCCTTTAATCCCACAATCCTCTAAGCTTTATCTGTTAAGACTGGAGCAAGCAGTGCAGCTTTGCCATACTTTAGACTTGTTATTAGTTTTTCATAATTTTTCTCAAAAGAACATAAGACCAAATCAATCTCCCAGCCCTAATATGTTGATAATCATTTTGAAATATTTAAAGCTTCCCTTCTGAAAGCTTGACTGAAATCACCATCTTGTGTCTCCCCCAGAGCTCTCTTGGCTCTTAATTTGGTGTTCATTCTTCCCTTCTCAGACTTGATGATCTTGGAGGTCTTTTCTCACCTTAATGATTCTACAGCTTTCCCAGGTTGTTCTGTTGTCTCATGGACATTTATCTCCTTTCTACTCCCACTTTCCAGACTGAGATTTCCTTGAAAATTTCCTTTTTTATCAAAGTCAGTTGTTTTCATACCTCACTTACCTTCCCACAGGCTCCATGTTCTTTGGGTACCTACTGACTGCAGTAGGTGCCCACTACTATAATGGCTACAAGGCAAATCTCTTGTCACTTGGACATCCCTGCAGCAAATCCTGTAAAATTAGAAATGTCTCCCCATATTGCAGAGATTCCAAGCTATTCCAAGGACTGGACTTGCAGCAGATCCAGATCCATGAGACATGAAACTAAAATAGATGTGACTGTAGCAGTACAGTGGAACCACCCTGCTGTGACCTGCAAAATGAAAAGAATCTTCACTTCCAGAGCCCACTAAACCAACCTGCTTTTGGCTACACTTACCTTATGCTGGATGTTTGCTTGTGATCTCTCTGTCTAGACTACAACTCAACCTGCTACATCCATCCAGAGGTGTTAAGCCACATCTGCTTGGGTGTTGAAAGAAGCTCTCACAGAATTAAGCTGGTTTGACTGACCTGCAACACTGCACAACAGCCTCTAGACAAGCTCTAATGCCATTGCAGCGTGGATTCAGTGCTGCTGGATGGGAGTGTTTACCTCTGATGTTTGTTTTTCCCTGATATGAATAACTGCAAGACAGGGAGCTAAGTCCCATGGCACTGTATCCCTGGTACAATGACAAATTGAATTCTCACGTGGAGCAATAAAACTGTGCTGCAATTGTTCAGCACCTGAGATAGGCAGGTCCCAGATCTCCCTGTAGCATCAGCCTGCTTATAGAGATCAAGGCAAGCAGAAAGCAACAAGATATTTAACAGAAGAATCTCTGCATCCCATTGCATACTAATTAGACACTAGACATGGATACATCAGGGGAAGCAGAGGGAGGAAGGAGGGGAAAAAAATCTCTTGGCAAGACAATGTTGCATTTCAATCTTTCACCTTCACTGGGTAATGGGATGTGATGGAACATTAAAACAAACAAACAGCTTTTGGTGTTTACAAGGAATGTTTAAATGGGAGATCACGAGCCAGAGGTGCTCCACAGAACATCTGGAGCGCTGGAAAACAATGCGATTACGCAGATGAGTCGCATTCATTAGGCTGTAAAATCTCCCGTAATGAACGTAGGAAAGGGACTTTCACGTAGATTGTCATCTACAGCCAAAAAAAAAAAGCACAAACCCCTAGATAATAAACTTGGCAGTTCCTTCCCTACCCACTGCCTTCTCCTCCTCCCCTTTGGAATGAGATTCCCAGTGTAATTGCAAAGCTTCGTGCTCGCAGCTCAAAGCCCGTGTGTGAGGCAGAGGCAGATCTGTGTAGGGAGTTGGCTGGGGAGGAGGGAAGTGAGGATCTGTGGGGGAGCAGCTCAGCCAGCACTGGAATGAGATGTTCAGCACCTTTATCTTCCCCATACTCCTGTCACGAGCCTGGTATGGGATGCTTCTTGTCCATGTGTCCCACTCTGGATGACCTGGCAGTGTAGACACCACTCAGGCAGGAAAAGACACAATTTAAGGGTCATCTCCAGACATCTACTGTGTGTCACTGTAAGAGAGGAGGAGAATCAGTTGTTCATTGTTTCTTTGAATCAAGCAGAAGATGAAAACAAATTAAAAGGGCATTTTCTTCGCACAGTGTGTGGTTCAGCTGTGGAACTCCGTGCCACAGGACACTGTGGGTGCTTCAAATCTCTATGTGTCAACAGGGTGGAAAATTAATTCATTGACAGCTACTGAGTACAGCAACCCTGAGCCTAGGCTAGAAAGGCTCCAAGCTCCAAATTGCCAGGGACAGGAAGGGTGCAGGCAGGAGCAGCACCAGGAGATGGTTCAGTCCTGTCAGTCACCCTGTGACACTTCACGAGAGATGTCACAGGGCTGTGTGGGTGTTTGGTCCAGCCTTGCCTGGCATTTTAGTGCTCTGATAGTCATCTTCAGTGACTTGAAGACCTGAATATGCATCAAGAGTGAGAACTGGGCTCTTTCAGTCACCAACTCATTCTACTGGTCAGCAAAGACTCAGACATTTCAGTCATGGCCACAGGACTCTTAATGTAGCAGCCAGAGGAGGAGAGATTCCCTTAACCTATTCTAGCACTCTTTGCTAAAATTAACAATCTTAGTGAGCTTTTTTTGAAGAGGTCCCTCAAATGTCTGGGCTGCCTCCCTCAAAGCTTGGCTCCAAACACATCTCTCTCACCAGCACATCAGCAATGGCAGAATTCTTTTCAAAGCAGGGTTAACAATAGCTTTAACAGATGTTTCAGGATCTTTTATCACATTAGAATTATTGGATGTTGTCAGCTAAACTGAAGAGCATCACAACCCCCCTTTTTAGCTCATTCTTGAACACAGATGTTTTAAAATAACTCCCTTGTGGGTTTTATCTGTTGGTGCTGCCTGTGTAACATATCCTCACTTCCTGAAAGTCCTCATTACTCAAAGGATTCTTTTTTCCTAAAGGCTCATTTGTAGAGTTGGCACCTTTTTTTTTTTCATTTCCAGTGGATCTATTTCCCCCAGGACCATGTCTGTCTGGGGAGATCTCATTCAAGGACAATTGGGCTTCAAATTGGGAAATCAGACTGCTAAATCCCTTAGTTATCTTTGAAAATCCCATCCTTGAAGCTTAAGTCAGATGAGAGTTTCATCTGCTTTCTGTAATTTGCTGGTTTTCAACTCCATTTCTGAAAGGATTTTTTTTCCTCATGGGCAGAAGACTGTGACCTTCATAGAGAAACGAAATCAGTTCAACAGAATAAACAATAATTAAATTTACATAGGAAAATATATTTTCAATTTTCTGTTTCTGACTGAGGGTTAAATAACTAAATCATTGCCATTCCTTTATTTTCTTTGCCTTTTGAGGAAAAAACAGCTACCTGAGCTGTTTACATTTCACTCACAGCATATATTATATTTGCTCATTCTTGGCCCTGTGTCTGGAGTGGCACTTGAGGACTGATGAACCTGGGAATCTTTCCCCAGCTTAGTCCCTCACTGGCCACATCTCACATCACTGTTTTGCTTCTCACCAGTTCAATCTCCTTATCTGTGGCATGAATAAATTCATATTGAGAGAGGGCTTTGGCATCTTCACATCAGCACCAAGCCCGCTGGTAAGAGAAAATGCAAATGTCACCTGTGTTACTTGTACTTAAAGGTTTGAGAGATCTGCCAGTGCTGGGTCCATCATTCCTGGCAGTATGTTGGGGCTCGAGGCAGAGGCACCACAGCAGAGGTCACAGAATCATAGAATAATCACAGAATCATGGAATGACTTGGGTTGGAAGAGATCTTAGAGAACATCTCATTTCACCCCGTGCCATGGGCAGGGACACCTTCCACTAGCCCAGGTTGCTCCAAGCCCCATCCAGCCTGGACTTGGACACTTCCAGGGATGGAGCAGCCACAGCTTCTCTGGATAACCTAAGAGGGAGGCCTCCTCACCCTCCTAATATCTAATTTAAACCTACTTTCTGTCAGTTTGAAGCCATTCCTCCTTGTCCTGTCACTCCAGGCCCTTGTAAATAGTCTCTCTCCATGTTTCTTGTAGGCCCCTTCAGGCTCTAGAAAGCCACAATTAGGTCTCCCTGAAGTCTCCTCTTCCCCAGGCTCAACAATCCCTATTCTCCCAGCCTTTCCTCCCAGCAGAGCTGCTCCATCCCTCTGATCATCTTGGTGCCTCCTCTGGGCTCACTCCAACAGCTCCATGTCCTTCCTGTGCTGAGACCCCAGAGCTGGAGGCAGCTCTGCAGGAGGGGGGGTCTCACAACAGATCTCTCTCCAGACTGGAGACAGATCTCTCTCCAGACTCCAGGACTGCAAAATTCCTGTCCTGCATCAGCCCAGGAAGATTTTAAGAAATAAATTTAATCAGTGTCATTTTTAAATGAGGGCACATCAAGGCACACAGCTATTTAAGGGCAGAGCTAGCTGAAAAGAAGCTGGTCCTTTCTGAGATTACAGGGATGAGGAGTGGTGCCTTTCAGTGTGAATGAGGTGGAAATTTGAGCCTGGTTGTGAATAGGGAAGGAGAACGGGTCAGATTGTTTCAGAATTAGGTATTTGTTTTGCTCTTCCTACAGCTGCTCACTAGAGCTTCAAATTGAAAAAGATGAGAATATCTTTCTATTCACGAAATACGTAACTGGGACACTTTTGACAATTTCAAAATGTTTGGGACAGTTATATTTTTAGCATCAGTGAATTGAGAAACTTGTCAAAACCACCATCTTCCTGGGGAACAAACCTGCATGATCTCAGATTGGCTGGTACCCGCATGTGTTCAAACAGCCCTTACACACTGCTGTGTTCCCCAATCCCCCACCTGCCATTCCCTATGGAGTATTAACACATTCATCACAGAGTGGCACTTGGAGGGATCAAGTAGGTCCATTCCCACAACATACATATGTACAGAATTAATCAGGAGTGTCTCTTGTGCAGGAGAACCTGGATGTCTCTGTGTATTCCTTCCTGCCTGGCAGCAAAGCTCAAGTTCCCCAAACACCTGGAATTTCAGACACCGCTGTGCAATGGGCCCAACAAACAGCCCTGCACCCTCTTTGCCATAGAGCAAAGACCACAAGATCACAGGGAGAGAGCCTTGGTCTCGATTTCCAGCAGGTTTTTCCTAAATGAGGGTGTCAGGCTGCTGCTGGAAGAGGGTACGGAGGAGAGAGATTCCAAGCTCCGCAGGGCAGGGGCTGACATTCCTGAGACAGGGCTCACCACTGCCTCAGCCTAACAGTGTCACAGTGCTCCCCGGGATAACAGACTTGATGGATTTCACACTTTAAGGCTTTTGCTTTGAAAGAGCCCCAGCTTTTATCTTAGCAAAGTACAGCTTTGTAACCTAAAAATAGTCTGCCCAAGCTCCTTCCATCGGAACAGCAGAAGATGAGCTGGTGACTCTCAATTTTTGGTGCTTCTCTATCAGAAAGATGAAACATTTTCCCTGTAATCCTCCAAAATGGAATGTTTAGGGTTTCAGAGGTTACTGGAAATTTCCCTGGCAGCTGGTCAAATACATGATCCCATTAGAGCTCCTTTGATGAGGAAGTGTAGCTTGACTCAGAGAGAAAGTGGGTATGGGAGGGGAGAGCATGTCAAAGGAGAAAGAGGAGCAGAGAGAGAACAGGAAGGGGAAAAAACCTCCATGAACCAAGAATTTTAATGCACCTGAGTATGTCTCTTCTTCTCCACAGAGGAAGACAAGAAATTGCACCCCAAACTCACATATCTGCCCAAACTCTGATTGTGAATGAGGAAGAAGCAGCTCTGCTCTCTCACTGTGAGGAAATAAGCTCATGGGGTTGCCTTTTTGTTCTGTGAGAGGCCAGAGAAGGCCAAGAATTACTTCTCTCCCACTGGCAGGGCTTGTAGCACCAAGAGTGAGAAAGCACCTCACAACCTGGGACTAAGGAAAATCTTCCTCCTGGATGCCAGGCTCTGTGCTAACCGCTTGTCAGCTCACTTAGCACCACACACACTGCTGGTGCAGCTCAAGTCAGAGTAGCTCTTTTTGTTAACGAGAGAAAAGCACAAGGAATTGTGTTTTACACGCTCCATTGTGAATCTGTGAATGGCTTTGTGGTACATAATGCCCAGGGTTTGTTCAGGGTTCGCTCAGGGCGTCAACAACCACCTCCACATCCCGCTCCAAACAGCCTCATTAACCCTGGGTGGGGAGGAGGGTGTGGGGGCTCTGTGGTGGGCCCTGCAGCAGCCAAAGGAGCTGTGTCTGAGCTTAAAAAATGGGCTGCACCAGCTCCTTGCGCAGGAGACTTTTCACAGGCATGCACGTGGCTGGTATCCATCAGGATGTCCATCAGAAGAGGTCTGTGTTCCCCACAAGTCCAGCTTGCAACAGTCAAGGGAGGGCCAGATCCTTCCCCAGGGGGGAGACTCAATTTCAGCAGCTGCCTTCTTTTTAATTTTTTGGCATCAGATTTACCCACAAGTTAGAGATGAGGTCTGTAGCATTTCTATTAGAGTGACAAGACATCAAGGCTCCTTCCAGCATCATTTTTTACCTAAATGGATACTCTTCCCCTGCTCTCTGGTATTAATGAGGAATCACTTGTCAGTTAAAATAGGAAATGTGGTTTCATACTAAATAAAAAACTTTTCTCCACCCTCTCCCACCTCCTTGAGGGTGATAGTCTGACCTGCTGCCATGTGTTGAGGTTATCCCTAATAATCACACCCAGCCCCACCACGCTGAGCAGAGTACACCTCCTCCACACCTGCCAGCATCACTGCATGTGTCATTGTCACCTAAACTGTTTTCTTCAGACTGGTGCAGGATGTAAAAACCTCCTACAAAAATTGGCTAAAGTTTTTGGGAGGAGCAACAAAGTTTTTTTGTGCGCTGTGCATGATCATCATTCATAAAAACCCAACAGAGCAAATCTGCCTCCCTGCTGCCTCCTTCCAGCTCTGCTGTCCTCAGGTAGGCAATGCTAAGCCAGATTTATCCCTCCAAACTAAATTTGGGGAAAATGGGGCAGGTGGGATGCCACCTCATGCTCCCATCACAACGGCAGCTCCACAGGGCTACGGGGAATCAAAAGCACTAAACACTTGTATTAATTAGCAGCAAAAACTGCAGTGACTCAGAACACCCAGAAGGAGCAGATCTGAGGAGTGCAGGCTGCTCCTGCCTGGTCTGTTTTAGATCAGAACCCCAATTTAGCTCAGAGCCAACAGGGCACCTCACAGCAGTGCCAGCCTGCATGGGTTTGGCTGTGCCAGTGACATGAGGAATGGGCAGAACGCTGCAAATACATTCCCAACTTCGGGAACAGGGTGCCATTCCAAGTCATTCCAAGTGGCAAGCTCTGTTCAGCATGGATTTATGACCCCTGTGGAGGCCTGCACTGCCATCTGTTCTCTCCAGCAGCCTGCATGGAACGTGCATGGTCCATCCATCGGAGCCTCCCAGGGCGCTCCAAGGGCTGCTCCGGTTGGGAAGCTCAGCAGCTGCAGGTTGGGAAAGGATTAAAGTGGATTGGCTCTGGTGTTAAAGATGGATTGGTGTTTCCTAGGAGGAAAAGGGCTAAACATAAGGCTGAAAATTCCCTCACATCTGTGTGTCAAAATCTACCTGTGTGTGAGTTGGTGCGTGCACCTTATACAGTCACATCCAGCCTTGTCTGTGTAAATTAGCATTTATCTCTGCCTGTGTGCCTGCATCTCCTCAGGGACAGAGTTTCAGTGGCCGCATTTAAAATACACCAGAGAGTTTTTCCAGTTGCAGGCACCCAGTTTGGGGTGCCTTAAAATACACCAACAAGTTCCTCTAACCGTAGGCACCCAGTTTGGGGTGCCTCACTCACACCCAACCACACTTGCGCCCTCTCACACTCATTCACAGTCTCTCACACCCAGTTTTATAAATAACAGCATCACCATGGCAGGAAATATCTTCTAATTAGCACCCCAGACACAGTCTCCTGGCTTGCTTCCACTCCTTCCCATTGGCGCAGAGCTGGTGTCTCTTTTATTTTTTCTTGCAACATTCCCTTAAAGACCCATTGATGTCTTGTTGAGACCATTTGCAAGAAGGAGAAGGAAAAAAGAAAAGGCATCTAGTGGAAGGTGTCAGATGACAGTAGGAGATATATCATGTGCCTGCCTTTCCCTGACCAACTACTGAGCACTGCTGCAAAAACAGGTTCTCAAAACCATCCTGTTCTTCACTGTTACAGCTGGAAAAGGCCTCTTAGATCAGGCAGCCCAGCTCCCTGCCTCTCGGGATGACTCCCTGGTGTACACTTTATGCTGCTTTGTCCAGCCTAATTATCCTTCCCTGCTGTTAATGGGATGGAGCACCAAACTCTTCGGACTGCCTCCATCATTCAGGGTTGTTTTATTGTTCTTCTCTTCCCGGTGGCTTATGTGGTTGAGTTTTGAGACTACAGTTTTTCAGGCTCTGACACTTTAAGCCCTTAAAGACCAGAATGTCCTCGTGATCTCGCACTTCAGTGCAACATGCAAACTGTAGCTTGAGTTTGGAGATCTTTGTGCATTGATAAAAATAGCAGACCATTTGGAAGAGATTAAATTAAGTGTTAAGGAAAAGATTTTGCTGTTCTGTGGTTTGAATTAGGGATTGGAGTTTCTCCATCTCCACAAGACATAACAGTTCCTGTGTATGTCTACAAATGCAAACATAAGCACACACATACTTGGCTGTGTTGCAGCTGTGCCTCTTTATTTACACACACTGCTGCCTGTACATAGGTGAGCATTCATACAGGATGAATACACTCAGTGCCACAAAGTCTCAGCCTGGCAGGCAGCTTGATTTTTCTCCTCTCATTTCCCTTATGCCCAGCAGCCCAAGGCCAGCAAAAGTTCTGTCAGCTGTAGCAAAGCTCTCATGATAATTCCAGACTGAAGTCCTGTGGTGCCCTCCTTGTGCACTGAGTGCCTCTGCCCAGGCTTTATTTTACAAATCTGACACCTGCCTTTCATTGCCAGACCGATTTCCAAATGGAAAGAGTCTTGTGTCTGCTGTCTTGGGCTGTCTTTTTGTCAGAGTGGTTGAGAATATGAGGTTTTGATGTGTTTCATGAAAATAAGTTGTCAGGTAAAGGAGAAAGTGCTGTTGATGAACCTCAGCCCTTGATTAGCCAGCAGAGCATGCTCACAGATCAGGGATGCAGCAAATGCACCATCTCAGGAAGAGTCAGGAGTGAGTCCAAGAGACAAACACCTGGGACCAGACTCCCTTTAGCCCATTTCTCACAGAGCCTTCCCCAACTTGCTCCCACGAGACTGGCACCTCAGCTCTGTGCTGTCAGGGAACACCTCTGGCACTCACGGAGAGGAGGGAGGATCTTCATTCCCAGCACAGATCTCAGAGAAGAAAATGTCCCCCTGCCATCCCCATTCTCAGTTTCCAGACACACCTGCTTCTCCCTTGTGCCAGGAAGTTCCCCACTGTCCCCTTTTTGCTCTGCCTCCTTGCTGGCCCACCTGCATCTGCCTCAGCATCTGTGTCAGGGCTCTGCTATAATTGTGGTCTCCTCTGCTCCCACCCCCACTGTCTTTCCAAAATTCCTTGCTTCAGACGTTCATGTAAATCTGCTCTGCAGTCACATGGTGCTTCAAATTAAACTTTGAAATGTTTCTTTTTTATCCTTTTAACTCGTTCCTGTAAAAGGCACATTGCAGAGCAGGGATTTCACTGGATCAGAGAGCCCTGGGGCATGAAAAGCAGGTGGCACTGCCCACGAGAGGGGAGGAGGACACTGCTGTCCATGTTCAGGACTCTCACTCAGGAATCCATGAGTCCTTGACTCATATGTCTGGCCTGTAAACCTTGAGCTCTTCCCAGCAGCTGTATCTGCAGTAGCAAAGGCCACTAACAGCCTCACCTCAGAGTGCTCTCTTTGTACCCATAACAGAGCAAAACTTTAATTTTGACTTCTCTCTCTCCTTAAGACCCAGGCAGCTTCTCAAAGTGCAAAACCTCCAGCAAATTGCACTCTTCCTGGGCAAAGAAAACAGAGGAATGACCTCAGTAACAGGCTGACCTCAGTAACAGGCAGAAGAAGGGAAATGCCACTGCTTTACATCCCAGTGCTCTGCTAATACCTCTGAGACCTCCACAGCTGGAACTGCCTGGGGGCAGCTGGACCAGCCAGTGCCTTTCCCTGTGCCATTGCCATCACACTGGTGCCAGGAGGTGCCACTTCCCAGCTGAAGGCACCAGCAAACCTCAAGCTGTTGGCCACCTGTGGCAGACAAGATGTGCTCACAGAGCAGTGGGAAAGGGACAGGCAGCACCCAAGCAGAGCCTCCCAGGCAGCAGCAGGGCTCGCTCTGCCTGCAGGGCTGCCCGTCCCCAGCTCTCCTGGCTGGGCCTCCTCCATCCCTGGCTGAGGCAGCAGGAACTGTGTGCTGAGTCTGCTTCAGCTGGGAATTACACTTTGCATATCTTACATCTATCAGTGTAAAAATAGGATGTATGAATAAAGGGTGTTAAAATTGCCACCTCAGTCTGATTTCTCATGCTCTGTAATATAACATATGGCAGTGACTGAGCTCCAAGGGAGAACTTGGGAAGCAAGCAGAGACAAATAAGTTGTTTAACCATTTCAGTGCCCTGGGTATGCTCTGTAGTTCTCCAGGAAATGTTGGTGTGGGCTGAGAGAGGAGGATGCACCAGAGTAAATATGGGCAGCACTGTCAGCCTCATCTGCACGTCAGGCACGAGGTGGGAGCAGTGCTCTGACCCCAGCAGCTGAGCTGCAAGGACCAGGCTAATTGGAGAGCACCAGAACGCAGAGTCACCTAATTCACCTCCCTTCAGAGGCTGCTTTAGCAGGCAAGAGCTGCCCCCCCAGAGTGCAGAGGGTCTCAGTGAGCCTGTCTGCACATGGCCTGTGGCACTGAGAGGGTTAACAGGAGCAGTTGGGCCACCAGCTTTGCAATAATGAATCTCATCAGAAAGGGGTTAGGACAAGGCAAACGCTGCTGCTGTTCGAATTGCAGCTGCAAATTTGAGATGACACTGTCAAAATCCTTCCTGCACGCAGCAAACAGTGGCAAGAAGGTATCTGGGTGTGCAGAGGGAGTCTGTCAGCAGGGGTTCTGGGCCAGAAGGGCCCTTTTTTTCCAGCTGGACCAGTTGCAGTCACTGAGTTTTACAGGAAGTTCTTCAAAGCTGCTTAAATGCAAAGATGTAAGAAAAAGAGGAGAAGGCACAGAACCACAGAATCATTTAGGTTGGAAAAGACCTTTAAGATCATCACATCCAACCTTTGACCCGTCATCACTTTGACAACTAAACTAGAGCACTGAATGCCACATCCTGGACATTTCCTGGACACCTCTAGGGATGGTGAACTCCATCACCTCCCTGAGCAGCCCCTTCCAAAGCCTGACAACCCCTTCAGTGAAGAAATTCCTCCTGATGTCCAACCTGAACCTCCCCTGGCACAGCTTGAGGCTGTTTCCTCTTGTCCTGTCACTGGTTGTTTGGGAGAAGAGGATGACCCTCACCTGACTAGAACCTCCTTTCAGGTAATTTTAGACAGCAAGAAGGTCTCCCCTGAAATTTTAAGACCAAGAATGAAACCCAGGCCGTGGGAGTGAGAGTGCCAAACCCTGACCACTGGGCATAGTTTGTCAGATGCAATCAAATCCGTAGGGTCAGGACCATTAATCTTAAAGCACTGTTTGATGGAAAACATTTCAATTTCAAACAATTTCAATGCCACAGTGGCCCCCCAGCCCTGAGCTGGATCATCCTTTAGGTGCTGCAAGGAAGGGAAGAGCACTGCTGATATTGAAAATGGTTTGGCTGCAGGTTGTGGTCATCCAGCAGTGGAGATGGGCAGGACATTGGGCAAAGCTGGGATCCTGCACGTGAGCAACCAGGGGTGCACAAAGGGTCTGACTGCTGTTCATGGGGGTTCTATCAAACTGAGAAAGGATGGAGAGAAGACCCATGTGCAGTCCACTTCGGTGCTTGGCCCTTGCCTGTGTGAATGAGATTGTTTGTGTAACAGATTGGAAAAAAAAAAAAAAAGAAGAGGGGGCTGGGGACTGTGGCCCAGCACCACGTTCCAGCACACTGGCTTATGGGCTCTTTAATTTCTTTTCTTTTTTTTTCCCCCTGTTTGAGTTTTGCCTTGTCAGGTTTAATCGGTAGTGTTTGTAATTCAGGTAGCAAATTGATTTTTGAAAGTACTCTGTCCCTATTCAGTCCACGTTACCGTGGATCCTGCATTAATTATGCACTGATATTGATGTTTTTGTCAGACAAGGTCTAGTGTCACTATATTCAGAACTTGCTTCTTCCTTGTTAAAAATGTCTCAGAATGTGGCCTTGGGAAAGATACTGTGTGTCACTCTCAGGATCAAAGATAACCCAGCAAGGCAATACTCTATTAGTACTGAAATTCATGTACCTTTTCTCCCTGCCCTTCCATCTTTCTTAGAAGGAGCACAGCAAAGGTTGAGGAAGAGAGAGAGGGACTGGAGGATCCTCCAAGGAGAATTGAGCTGTCAGCACTGCTTAAGCTAATAGGAAGGGACAACAGTTTTAGGATGCACATTGTAAATGGAGACAAGTCAAAGCAGTAGTTCACACTTCATGGTCTGTGTTGCTGTGTCCTGGCTGCAAAGCCACCTTCTGTTGGGTTTGGGAGACATCGGGATTCCCATCCAAGGGGCATCACAGGGAAGAACGAGGCAACGTTCTTGGAAACCATCTGGGCTTTGGTGTGCATCACAAACTCAGTCAACAATCTGATGTCCTTGTGGGGGATAAAAGAAAAAAAAAAGGGGGGGGGAGCCATATCTCATTTTGGAATAGCATTAACAAGAGTGTCATCTGAAAGGCACAGGAGGTAATTATTCCGCTCTATTTGCTACTGGTCAGATCTCAGCTGGAATATTGTGCACACTTCTGGGCACCAACCCACAAGAAGGATGTAGACAAGCTGGAATGAGTCCAGAAGAGAACAACAAGAATGATTAGATGTTTTGAAAATGTGATTTAAGAAAGACTGAAAGAATCGGGTTTGTTCAGTCCAAGAATGAGAAGACTAAATGGGGAACGTGATAACAGTATTTCAATTTATAAGGGGTCATTAGAAAGAAGATGTTGTTCAATTTTACGTACTGGGGAAGAATAATAACAAATCAAATTAATTTCAGATGTGGGAAAAATGCTACAATTTTGAAGACAGTGAAGTAATCAAGCAAATACATGAGGAGGTCTAAAAGGTTTTTGAGCATCAGATGAACAAACACCCACCATGCAAACCCATCATACACCTAAAACTGCCTCCATCAAATGGGAAAAAAAAAGGATTAATTTTTCTACATTTCTCCCACCCCACGTTTCTCAGGTACCATAACTTGATTTTTTGGTTAGTTTGACATGTTCTGCTGGGATTCTCAAAATCATTTCAGGACAGATGTGTTCATTGCTCTCAGATGTCATTTGCACAGTGTGAGGACCACCTTGTACAACCCACTCATTAGTCACTGATCCCTCAGCTCTGGGTTGGGTTCAGAGAATAGGTTCAGACATGAAAGTTAGTATTTAAACCATGTTTTTGTCAACTGTTCAGAGTTCCAGGTCTTCAAAACTGGGATAAACCTGGTTTGTAGGTGACAGGGCAAAGCAGTGCCAAGAGACCCATATTTATTACTTATTAGAGATGGAATCTTGTTGCGCTTTGTATCTGCTGAAGTAGCCATAAAATCCCAGTTTAATAACCATGTACCTGTATAATAAACACATTTATAAAGCCTCCTCTGGAAGCTGGGGACTTGTGGAATATTTTGAAACGCTTAGACCTGCATTTCCCAAGGAGCTCAGGCACCTGCCTCAGCATCCCCCCTGGAGACCCTCAGTGCTGGTGTGGGCCCTCCTGTCAATGAAATCTCATTAGCACCACTTTGCCAAATTAAACGGATTAAAGCTGGGAAGCAGCTGGAGCACAGAGCAGTCACATTGACTGTTGCCTTAGGTTAGGCTGAAATTAGCTGGCTTCAGGCTCCCTGTTGCATTTGACATTGCCCACAGTAGCCAAGCAGAGCAGTGGCTTTGCTTCTGCTTCAGAGTAAATCGCTGTGCCTGGGTGATGGAGCCACTTCAGGGCAAGGGAACTCACCCGCTGATTTTCACGCAGAGCAAACAAACAAACAAAAAAAGAGTAGGTGCCTTTTAACAGGGATCTTGAATATTTTTTCCGTGGCAAGCAAAAAGCTTCTCACTCCTGGAGAGGTTTTTTCATCGGGGCTATTAAATGATTCACAATTTCACATGCATGCTCCTCCAGGCTGGGATTTTCATCCTGTGTGCAGCAACATTACTGCTTTGCTTAGCTAGAAATTTATATCGAGTATTCCCATCAAAGCTTGGTCTCTCCTGGCCAGCTCAGCTGTTCCAGGTGAGAAGTATTAAAACTTTAATGTTTGAAGGACTCCAGAGGCTGAATTACTCAGAATAAATAAACATTCTTTTACATGAGGCTGTGGATTTGGGCTGATAAATAGCAAACACTCTTTTGCCATGTCTGTGGAGCATTCCAAACTGTGATACAAAGCTGAGGACAGAAGAGTGGGAAGGGAGAGGAGAAAGTAAAGGGGAAGTGAGCAATAGATCCATTAATTCATCTGAGCGAAGGACAGGAAAAGAAAATGGAGCCTTTAGAATTAGCACAAAGGCTCAAAGGGACATGTTCAGATGGCCTAAATTCTACCTAAATCTTTAAGTCCCTAAGCTGAATGTTTCCTTATTGACTAGGGATAAATGAAGGTCTAAAATCAGCCAATAAGGAAGTCATAAAGGCTTAGATGGAATTTAGGCCATGTAAATATATACAAAAATCTTCATAAAGGTGGCCTTGGTGCCACAGGGACACCCCATCACCTTTTGGCTCTAGGAGGCTGTGAGCCCTTGTCACTTCTTTGAAAAGAGCTTGTTGTGAACACTACAAGAGATAAAACATCAACCTTCTGTCTCATGCAACATAGTCTGGAACAGGAAAAGATGTTGGTCTTGAGTGTTTATGCCCATCATTTCTCTAACAAGCTCCAAGTCCAGAGACCTGGTCTGGTTTGAACTTGGGTATCCTCAGCCTTTAGATTCACATGTGATTCAGAGTTAAGAATTCCCACTTGAGAAATTTGAATCTGGATGCAAACTTCTACAAGTCGCTCCCATCTGGAAGTCCTGGGTGGTTCCATTTCCTCCTTAACTTTATTCTGGGGGCATTTTGGGGGGCTATTCTATTTCATTCACACAGATGCTTCTACAATGCTGTTTGTATCTTTTGAACTCCCCAGTTTCCCAGCTGTCCTCCAGGAAATAACCCCTCCATTACTGACAATGATCCCTCACCTTCTCAACATGGTCAAGGTGGAAGGTTGTAACTCAAGTGAAAGGAGACATTTTATGTATGAGAGGAACAGGTGAAAAACTGGGCACACTCTTGTCTATCAAGGTTTCAAAAGTCTCTTCTGGGGCCTGAATTTTACCCAGCCCTTCCCTGAGCTCTGCAGAAAGAGCCCAGCCTGCAGTAAATAATTTCTCTCTGGAAGCACAGGGATCACAGGCTGACCCTCAGTAAGAAATCATCAGTGAGCCACTTTCCAGCTTTCCTCTGTTGCTTCAGGGAATAAGGAGAGAGAAAATGTTCCTGAATTAATACAAACAAAGACACCCCTCTTCCCCTGGGGACATCTTCATCGTTTCCTATTGACTGCAGTTTGCAGACAAAGAGTGGGAAATTGAATTCAAGAGTCCACACTGCAAAACAAGGGCAGGGAAGTTGTGTTAGGGGAGCATTAAGAGATAAATCTTTCCTTTTTTTTATTTTTTTTTTTTTTAACGTGACATCTTTCCCTTCAAACCACTCCTAATCCCTTGACTTTCTGTTCATGAATAGATTGAATTTTTCACTATGACATTGCCTAAAGACAATGAGCGATTTCACAACAAATGATTTATGTACTGGAATCTGGAGAGATTTTTGCTCATAAGAACACTCCAGCCATTTATCTTGATCTCCTGATATATCAGAGCCACAGCTGTACGTCTCTAAATTAACTGTAGATTAAACAATTCAAGCCGGTTGAAAAGTGTAAATGCGAGAGAAAAGCTCAAAGAAGAAGTTCAATCAATTTCCATGATTGGATTCTTATCAAGACAAAAATGTGAGCAGCTTCCATTGGCCATTTCGAGATAAACAAGCCAGGAGGTAAATAGACTCCAGGCATCTGTGAAGTTATATCATGTGTGCAAGGGAGTAGCTTTAAATAAAGCAAACAAGCTCGAGAGTTTCCACCGGGGTAAGCGTCCGTGGTGCTGAGTAAAGTTAGTTTGTAAAATGTTTGGGGGGATTTTTCTTTTTTTTTATTTCCTTGACAATTGCTGGAAGACAGAAAAAGGGAATGACTGCAGCAATTCAGAAGCATGAAACATAAAACAAGGAATCAGAAGAGGAACAAAAATGGGAGCACTGCACAAAAGAGGAAGCACTCTACAGCACACTCCAACTCCTTGGGAAAAGAGGGGGGGGGAAAGGCTTGTTTCTGCAGATCTTCAGACAAGCTTTCTTGGCATCCAGGGGCAAAGTGAATGTGCAGCTCAGCTCAGTTTGTCTTTTTAGCTCAAGCCTTGTCTATGTTCAACTTTTTTCGCTCGTTTGCATTCAATGTGCAGCAAATGCACCCGCACTCACGGGTCCAGAGCTCTTAATTCTGGTTACACCCATGTGAACCCACATTAATGCCATTAGTTTGGTTTTCTTCTGGCAGCAGAATATCAACACAATCCCTGCCTTGCCAGTCACTGCTGCTTTTATTAAGGTGTTGTCTAGACACAGGGCAAGGCAAGGAAGGCTCGACACAATAAATGCATCTGAGCTGCTCTCAGCCTTTCAGCTTTGTGAACTTTTTTACCTTATTAAAGTCTTACCAAAGCATCAGGAGAGACGTGGCCTCTGCTCGATTCAGATGCACAAAGCCACGCTCTTAAAAGCACGAGTTTGCCGAGGAGGGAGTGCAGCGACTAATTTCTCTTTGCCTTGGTGCACGAGGGCTGCAGCCTGATCTGGCTCAATCAAGTTCAGCTAATTTGGAAATGATGAGTAAGATGGAGCAAGCTGCAAGACAGTGCAAGCAGGTCCCAAAGTGGGAATTAAGGTACATAACTAATAGAGGCATGTAATCCATACCAATATGGTGTGAAGGTTGAAAGAGATTCAGACACCAAGCACAGAGGAAACAGGACTGGAAGAAGACTGCAAGGCAGAAAAAAAAATCTGCCTGTTATGCCACATTTCTCGCCTGCTTCCTGCCTTTAAAGTCACTGGGGTTTTGCACAGAATTTTTACATCCCTCTGGGAGATGAGGGAGCATCAGAGAGCCAGAGTTTCTCTCTGTGCACGCTGGTTAGTGGGAAAGTACACCAGTGCCCTCCACAGGAGAGCTCCACATGGCAGGGACGTGGGGTCATGGGGTCAGCTGGGCGACACCACAATACCCCAAATTATCTTACTAGGGTGGCATTTTCGATGATACCGGTGAAACCGAATCTTTTCTCGCCAGCGCCGGCAAAGGAGCAGCCTCAGCGTCACGGCTGGAGCTCTCCTTGGTCCTGAATTCTACCCGGTTCTTCTGCAAGCGGCTGTGACGCACAGCGAAGGGGCAACCAGGGCATTCCTAAATGTTCAGCGCTTTCTCCATTGGGAAATATGCACCCCAGCTTATATATTGATTGCTCCACCTCTGCCCAGGAAAACCCCCCAGCACCGCCAGCTCCTGAAGGAGTTTGGCAAGTAAAAGTTCCTGAGAATAGTGGAGAGAGAAATGAGTATGGAGTTTAGCAAGCCACCAAAAGGAAGGTGACATCCAGCAGGGAGATATTATCCCTTCCCTTCCCTAGTGCCGTTCTCATTTATCAGCATGGAGAGGCCAGAGGAGTACAGACCTCTTGGTAGCCAGCACTGAAACCTTCAGGGCCATAAAGCCATGTAAGATGGTGCTGGGGTGTGAACCAAGGTACTTGATTTGTCAAGAGCAATGAGCTTGTCCAGCACTGGGACAGGCAGGTACAATACTACCCTAAACACCTGCACTTCTCAGGCTGAGTATTTCCCACTCCAGAACGTAGAGGTCTGGCAACACCAGGCAGAGACCCCCAGAAATGCCAGCAGATACCCAGCAATGCCCCCTTGGCCTCAGTTGGTTCCTCTCACCTACGGTCTGTGCTCCTGAGCTCAGGCTGGAGGCCACAGAGACAAATGGCTGAAACACATCACCAGTGAGAAGGCAAAGCAGAAAAGCTGGATTTATAACTTCAATCTAGTTATCTTCCTGCTTAATGTGTGGCTTTCAGGGGGTGAGATGGCCTTCATTTGGTCCCACATTAAACCTTAGCTAAGCCGTGGTGAGATGCCTCCCAGCTGGAGAACTCTTCCCTGCCCTGGCAGTAACGAGCAGAGCCAGGGCACTTGGGCTGATCAGGGGTTTTATTCGTATGCCAGGGCTGAACACGCTGTCACCACACTGGCTGAGTCAAATGGGCTCTGCCTGGCTGATGGCAGCAGCGTGGGACAGACCAGGCATAAGGTCTCAATCATGCCACTGTTGATTTGGGTTGTTACTGTGAGCCCAGGGAGCTGCTGACTCACAGGCAAAAGTGGGATCTGCCTGCCCGAGTGCAAAGATACTGAGGGAATTGAGAGGTTTCTGGGCACAGTAGAAGGTAGAAAGGAACATCCCTGTCTAGCAGAAGGATTTTCTAAGGCATTTAAGGTTTTCAAGTAGCATCAAACTAACAGCACCGCAGAAAGAACAGCAGCAACAAAGAAGAGTTTACTTAAGCATCAGCAAAATACACAGTGCTGAGGTTCTGGAAATGTTTCCCTGAAGTTCCTTCTCCTGTAATCTGCAAAACATTATTGCAATTGTCACATTTATTTAAGAAAACACCAGGTTCTGTTTACACTTTAAAATATGCAGCTTTTTTTGCCTTTCTTTTTTTTTTAACAAAAAAAAAGTTGTATGCCCCAGGAGTCTGACTAACACAAATGGAAATAGCATGAACCTTGCCCATTAGCAAGAGGGTTTACTGCAAACACAAGCAGCATGTTACAGGAGCTTCAAGGAATTCTATTCTCAGGCTTATACTGAGGAGGAGGAAGGCAGAGATTACGTGCAGGATGAAGGTTTAGCTCAGAAAAGAGTGAACTCAGGTGAAGCTGAGCCAGGCTGATGGATAAGACCTGATAGCAGCAGAACAGCAAACTCCACTCACAGGCTGTGCTGTGTTTTGCCTCATGGTGACTTGATTTAATAGGATGGTTTACGGTTTCTCTGAGAGCAGCCCAGAGCCTGGCCCAGAAGGGAAAAAATAAAATGAAACAAGGGAAAACCTAGTTTTATCTTTTTTTTTCCTTTGTGCCAGTAAATACAATCCAAGCCAAGACCATAACAGGATCTAGTTGGAAGCTGTGCAGTGCTTCTCCAAGGAGCATCCCACAGATTCTGTGGTATTTCCACTGCTGTCCTGGCCATGGATTAGGATATAACCTGTGGGGCAGTTCTGGGGCTGCAGCAGGACCAGGTGGGATAACTGTGGTACCCCATGGGACTGAAAGAATCTCCTATTCACCCTCTTATTCTCGGAGTTTATATAAAACAATAAGCAGCTCAGGGGAAATCTTAGCATTGTGTTTAATTGAATTTTTTGGGTCGTATCCTGCTCTAGCCCTGCTGGTGCATTTTACTGCAAGAAGAGGGATCAGCACTGCACCCCACATGCAGTGGGGCTGATCTGGGGGTTTCAGAGCCCATAATCAGCTCCTGCCCCCTCAGCAGACCTGGATGCTTCCCCCAGCCCAGGGGGGATGGTTCCTGGCACAGCTCTGAGCCAGGGCTCCCCACCTGCCAGGGAGCACCTTGGCCAGGAGGTCACCCCTGGGGATGACATGGGACCCATCTCCCCTCACCTTTCCAGACCCTGTCACAGTGAATATGCTTTTGGTTGATGCCAGGCTTCGCTGAGCAGCCATGCCAGGGGAGCAGGAATGGACTTCAAGGCACCTTCAGGCTGGATGCATCTCCTCTCCCCAGGAATTCATTTATGGAATAAGCAGAGGCCTCTTTCGAGGCCTGTGTTCCACTAAGTGAATATATAATGATGCAGTCCATACATTTATACATCATCCCCTGCAAACAGGGCCCTATTTAGGACAAGATCAGACTATGCTTCTCCCGGCAGGGGTTGCATTAGCAATTCATTTCATAGTATAAAAGGAGTGTACGGAGACAATCATCCATAGCCTGAATAAAACACTGGAGGAGAAGCCAGGGACCAAGGGAGGAAAAAGATGATTTCTCTGAAAGGAAAGTAAAAATATAAAAATAAACTAAAAAAAAAAAATACAGCTCCTGGAAAAGCAACCCGAGATAGGAAATCCAACCTGTTTATTATTCTGTATTGATGAAAGGAGAAGAAAAGGGGGAATAAAGAATATAGTTTGATGAAAATAGGACTAGTGAACTCAAAGAATGCAAGAAATGAATCTGGGAAGGAAAAGAGAAGATGTTTTGAGAGACACATACAAATGCACGTGTGTGTGTGTGTGTGTGCACAGCCTGGAGGTGATCAGAAAGAATCTGAAGTAAAATAAAAAGATTTAGAAATCCTGCCTGTTAAAAATTGTATTCTGCCTCCAGGATACGCAGAATGGAAGATGATAAGTCAGGGAAAGTGGAAATGGGAAGGTGGAACATGGGAAAGAAGGAGGGAGAGAAAAGGAAGAGACAAAGGAAAGGTAAAGTCAGGACTTGTTTACCCTCCCTAACAGACCAGACCTTTCCAAGGTGCACGTGGGATCACCCAGCCAGCAAAAGCTTTCTGAGAGAGAATGAAGCACATGCCTGCAAGCATCATTTGTCTTTTCCTCTATTTAATGGCCTTGTTTACATGAGGGCCAACGATTTCAGATGGAACAGCTCCTGTGCTTTTAAAATTATGGCTGCCTGACAGGGGAGCAAAGGTCCCAAGGAGGAGAGTGCTCCACAGTCTCCTACATGAAGTCTCTTTGAAACCAAATAAAAAACACAAAAGCAGACCAAAGTCAGTGATAATCTGTCCTAAATTCCCCATATGGCATTTCCCTGCCCTCCAAGAGGACTCAGCCCTGCACACTAAAACACTACACCAAAGAGATTTAACTGCTGGCTGAAGTGTTGGAGCCACCTGATGCTGCCCCTGCTCTGTGCTCAGAGCAGCTTCAGTGTTTGGCAGTGTTTGTACAAACCCTCCTCCTGTACAAAGAGACTGAGAAAGCTTTAAGAGCAGATCATTCCCCACCCCAAGCCTCCTCTTCTTCACCGTGCACCTCCTCAGAAGTACCTGTTAGAATCCCTTAGAAAACGATGCTCAAATTTTCCTTTCCTTTGTGTTGAGCTTCATCTGCTCGTGGGGGCTTGAGGCAGTCGTAGGCAGCAGCTCTCCCTATTCTCACCCCTCAAGCAGCAGGCATTTTAAATATGCCTAATAAAATGTGAAGGGACTGGAACCAAAGGTCTGAGTCTTATATTGCAACCACCTGTGTCAGTGTGGTGCTGGCTGGCACCAGCACCTTGGCACGCCAGGCGTTGCAAGGGGGACCCCTGTCTTCCAGAGTCCCCCTAACAGTGCTCACATCCCTCTTCCCCAGGCCAGAGCAGATGCCTGGTTTATGACACAATTCCTCTGCTGGGTGGACATCAGTGCTGCAAAGCAATATCCATCCTAAAGACTGTGACCTGCGTGTCTGTGGCCCAAGATTCCCTCCAAACAGCCCACACAGAGCTCCCCCCTCCCCGTCCAGCTCCATTTCTCTCTGGCCCTGGTTGTTCACACCAATGAGCCTTCTGAGAAAGCCACTAATTAAAGGCATGTGATAGTTAAACTTTTGCTAATCAAGACAAATGAGCCAAGCCTCGGGTGTATGATAGTGGAGCAGGATCGCTCCTTCCCCCGCAGTAGTCAGCCTTCAATTACAAGGCTCAGATATTACGGTGAAATATTCCCCCTGAAGCCCCATTCCACAGCTCCTGGTTATGGTTCTCCTGGTTTGTGGTGTTTATTTAGCGCTGTGGGGGTGTTTTGTCAGCGGTGTGTGCGAGTGTATCCAAATGTTAACGAGCCCATTAAGGACAGACAGGATGTAATCGGGCCAGACACTGACGGACTGGCAGCAGGACAGACCAAAAAATCCGGGGGAAAATGTGTTTCTTTGCCCAGTTGCAGTGACAGATAGATTTAGGAGAAAAGCTCCAGGGCAAAGGACATACTCCAGGCTGGGAGCCTGTCCCAGAAAACTACTGAGAGTGAACCAAGGGAACCACTGCCTCTTTCTAGAAGCCTAAAAATAAATAGGGAGAAAATTCATGGAGGTGGAGGATTGAACAGAAGGAGTGCTGGACCCTGTTTTCACCCTGTTCAGAAATCAAAGGACTTTGCAAAATGCAGATAGCATGAACCAAAGCAGAAACTGAGCTACTGAGTTGGAAGCAAACTGTCTTGACCTCTATTACACTTCAGAGTTGTTGATTTAACTGCTGTATTTTCAAACATCTAATTTGCACCCCCAGGTCACCAATATAAAGCTGCCAGAGGGAGGCAATTGGAAATAAAAGAGCAGTCTGGGTTGGAGGAGAGAGGGAGAGAGTTAGAAAAGTAGCAAGACTTGCTGTAAACTTAAAATCTGCTGGTGTGTGTGACCCATGTTGCTGCTGCTGAATCAGTGCTTGCTTGGATTTTTTTGTTACAGATAACCTACAGATCATATTTTTACGACTCCAGTGTTTAGGAAGAGAGCAAGGAAGTGTGTCCATGTAGCCAAAACCCAATCCTGACTTTGTCCCAGAGCAAGGTGGCTCCTCTGCTTGCCTGGGACCTGGAGCAGGTTCATCTCACAGCACCCCCCAGCCCAGCCACATCCCCTGTGCTGGGACATTCCCTTCCCAGGGGGACCTGACGAGGTCTTTGGAAGCAATGGGATCACAGGCAGAGCAATCTGCTTGTGTTGCTGCCTGGCAGGAGGAAGCAAAATGGCTCTCACAGCATCGGGTCTCCATGTGGGCACCGTTCTCAGCACAACTGTTGCTTCAGCTGCTTGTCCCAGCTTTAATGCTGTGTTTCACCCTGTTTGGAGTTTGCCAGAGGATGGACCTGCTCCTCACTGCTGCTGGTTCTACAAACAGCTTGGTGGCTGTCTGACAAACACACTCATGGCATATCTCAGGCTCTGGCTCTCTGGTTGTGAGCAGCCACTTTGTTGTCATTTATTTGAGCTGTAAGATCAATCAGAGTCACTCCTTCTCTCAGATATCAGATCATTCACTTTTCCTCTTTTAACCCTCTGGTCTGTAAGTTAACCTGTGGTTTTACATGGAAATGAGGGCACTCGTGGGGGGGCACGCACCCTTGTCCCTCTGAAAGACAAATGGCTAATTAACTAATAGGGGAGGTAAAGAATGATCTATCAAAGTGGTCTCCCAGTTTTAAGCACCACACTGACAGCCTGAGTTTGGACCAGCTTAAAAAAGGGACCGTTGTTTTGGAGGCACTTGAATGGAGGCAAAACCTCCGGGAAGTTTTGAGGGAAAGAGTCCTTAAGAAGGCAAACACCAGGAGAGCCATCTCTGTGCTGTGCAGGTTTACATCTCTCACTACACCTGCCACAAAAGGGTTTTTGGGTCTTCTGAAGGGAGGCATCACTTTAGGACATGACCACACGTCTTCCTGGAGCTTCAGTCCCATCACTGTGGTGCATCACTGCACAGCAGGATCCTGGAGACTTCCAACTGCACATCCAAGCCAGCAGCCAAAAAGAACAGTTAGTGCCACTAAGAAAAACAGCTCTTTGATCTCCTTGACATCGATGCAGCAAACATCCCACTCCAGTGCATTCTTGCATAAAAGAGAAGCTTCTTGCTGCTCAATCACACTGCTTTTAATAGCTTTCTGAATGCAAACATCCTCAGCTTTTATTTCAGTTTAATCTGCCAATTTTTCTAAGTCTTTATCACACTTTATCAAACAGTGTATCAGTGTGAGATATCCAACCCCCTCCCCTCAGGCACCTCTGAAATTGAAATCCCAGGAAGACAGCAGCTTCTTTCATATTTTAATTATTTTAACATTTTCCTTTAGTGGCCTCAGCATTATTATGACTTGTTTTTCTCTCTGGAACAGGGCTGTGATCCCACACTGGGTGGGAAATTTGTTTGTCTAGAACAAAATAGCAGAATGCCTCTAATGCATTAGATATGGATTAGAGAAATTGTGTTTGGAAAATACATAATCTCTTGGTAAAAGAGGGAAAATAAAAAGCCTATTTCATTTTGGCTCTAATTTGTTTTTCCCCAATTATAATTTTTAATGAAAAAGTGTGTTTTAACCACATGAGTGCTGCCTAATGTGCCAAGTGTTAGGTATAAACTGCATCTCCAATAATGTCTCTTCATTCTTTACCATTGAGGGCTCTGATTCAGGAAAACATTTAACCACATGTTTAAATCCATCCTTGCTGTAGAAAACACTCATGCGTAGAATTAACTTGAGGTATCCTGGGACTTGTTCTTGTGCTTAAAGTTTGAGGCACTGAAATATTTCTCAAGTTTCAGATTGTCTCATGATTTATCACCACAAGATCTGGTACATAAGTCACTAAAATTGACATCAGGACTCACAGCAGTTTTGTCAGGTGTTAACTTGGCCCTAATATAGAATCACAGAATGGTTTGGGTTGGGAAGGACCTTAAAGATCATCTTGTTCTGCCCCCTGCCATGGGCAGGGACACCTTCCACTAGCCCAGGTTGCTCCAAGCCCCATCCAACCTGACCTTGGACACTCCCAGGGATGGGGCAGCCACAGCTTCTCTGGGCAACCTGTGCCAAGGCCTCACCACCCTCACAGGGAAGAATTTTTTCCTAATATCTCATCTAAACCTGCCATTTGATAGCCTTTGATACCTGTCATAATGAATGGTTCAAAAATTGTCCTTGTTCAAAAGTTCCAGTGTAATCTGCACCAGTCCTTTCCTTGTCTTGTGCCTCCTGAGTTCTGCCACCCTTGGCCCAGCTCCTGGAGCAGCTCACCTCATCTTATAGTAGCTGGAGTAATCCAGAGCAGTTCCTCTTTCCCAGAAGGTGGGATTTCCACCATAAACCATGTGCTCAGGAGGTTTCCAGAGCAGCACTGCACTCCTGTCCTCCCCCAGGCTTGTCTCCCTACCTGCTGGCTCGGTTTGGAAGATCTGAGTCTCAGCATTTCCCAGGCTCTGCTTTTAAATTCCATTTCTCCAATTTTCCAGCAAATTGTTCCATCTCACAGAGCTTTTCCAGTAACCAGGCATTGCTGGCACAGAGAGGCCAGGCCCATTATTACTGTATTTGCTCTGCACCCCAGCTCCTCCTTCTCATCCAATAAATCCATTTGAGAGCAAGGGTTTTGATAGACACTTTAATGGAGCTCTCCTGAACCTGACCATGTTAATGATTTTGGGGGGGCTGGCTCTGTGTCAGATCCTGCAGCTCATTAATCCTTTTTTTTTTCTTCATTAAGAGCTGCATCTCCTCTTTCTTCTTTCTCTCCCCCACTCCTGCATGGGAAAGGTCACTGCCCTGAGCTGCCCAGCTCCTGGAGACCAGACCCCAGCACTCAGCCCTGCTCATGCACCAAGATCCACTCTCGAAGGACACAAAGACTCCCAACAACCTGGCAAACTCCTTCATCCTCATCCTGGAGATGACAGGAATATCAGCACAGTTTGCCTCTACTGTGTGCACTGTTTATTTTACAAAGCTCTGGTTGTCTTGATCTGGTGATGGAGAGGGGGAAGGGAAGGAGATCTCATTTTCCTTGACAGGAAACCACTGCTGAGCTCTGCACTTCTGATTTTGCTGGCTCAGACACCGTATTCCAGCTGTGGTGTTTGGGGAACCAGCTGCTGGACTGTTTCCCTGCTGATGAGCCCCTCTAATGGTGTTTTTTTCTTCATCAGGAGGAAAAGCAACTAAAATTTTCAGTTCAAATGACATCACAACTTCTCTCTTCCTACTTTACCCTACTGGGAGCATCGTGATGGAGGAAACAAATGACCTGGGCTCGGGATGCTGTGCAGGGACCTGAAGGAAATAAAATTTGATTTTGAAAGGATAAAATGTTTTGACTTCCATGATGGAACAAGCAATTGTCCATGGATTTGCTGTGCTCCAGAAATGGAACTTCATGCTAAAAAGAGATTTTATGGAGCTCAAGCTATTATCTGATGATGGAGAGCTCCCAAGCCAGCCCTCATTCTCCAGCTGGCTTCCTAGCAGAGTTGCTCTGATAGTGTAATATATCCTGGTCATAAGTGTTGAGATTCAGCCATCATCAGCCAGTATAACTTCCCATACAAGCCAGCAGCACGTAGTTCCAAAGGCTTCTCCCACACCAATTAAAGGAGATGCTGGAAAAGCACTGGAATCCCATGAAAAGTGTTTTCTGCAGTTAGAAACATCTTCCAAGGAGGAACTGGAAGTTGCTTCTGCTGTCCTTGGTGCAGGTGTCAGGTGTGTATCAGGTACCATGATGGTTTCCTGGAGAGCCTGAGAGGGCAGGAGAGTGGCCACATTCCCATTCTGCAGGTGCACGAGTCCCACCTGAGTGAGTTATGGTTCAATGACCAACTGGGATCTGCTTTTTGGTTGTTTGGCCTGAAAAGCCATGATTGTGAAAGCCAGCCCCTTACACACCTACAGGTGTGATCCTGGATTTCCTGAAGATCTAGTCTCCTTTCTTGAGCACAAGGAGTTTAAATTTAGGTAAATACTTTCATTTTGTTCCCTTTCTAGCCACCAAGGCTGTCCTAACACTGGATATAAGCCCTGCAGTTACACAGAGACTAAACAAATCCCAGGCAGCACCAACACGAGCCTTCAGTGAGGCTCCACACCAAAGCATTCTGTGACATTTAGGAAGCAATCCATCGTGGCATAATGTACACAGCATTTTTGTTTTCATTTCCACAGTGCCTCTATATAGCTGTCACCTGTGTGAAGTGTGTGCAGCAGTTGTTTCCACAGTGTTCAGCAGTGCCACAGTGACACACCTACTGCAGTAGACTTACAGGGTAGTCCCTCTGATTGGAAGAAAGGAAAATCTCTGTTCCTGTGCTGGAGTTATTTCACCACTGAGTTACACTTACAGTTGCAGGTTGTGCTGGGAAACAAAAGCCTGTATGTCAAAATACAGGGAGAAAGGAAATGCAGTTTTTCCATCCAGAAGCCTGACAGTCCAAGCACCAATTGAGATGATCAAGGATGGACTTGTGAGACTGGTTTTAGGTCTGTGTCATTTTGAAGTGTGCAGTAAATTTCCCCCCAGTAAATAATCCACTTAGGGTGCCTGTCTCCCTCCATTCATCATTCCTGGGCTCCCCTCTTTGGTATTCCATAGGTAACTGCCACACATGCACTTTCTGCCATTTCCCTTTCCAAACTGCATTTCCCATTCTAATTAAAGGAGAAGGCCTTATGGTTAGTGGTGGGTTTGTACATGGAGAAGATCTTTCCACTGTGGTAAGCCACAGGGTGAGATCTGCCCTTCCCAACAGGTTTCCTGCACAGTGAAAGGATGAGCATTTTAGGTGAGGAATCACCCAGTTCCTTGCACAGGCAGATCAGGAGTTTCACCAAGCTCTCAACAACTCACAGACTTGCAGCAGCTGTGACTGAATCCTTCTGAACCCAGACCTGGTGCAAACCAACAGAAACTCTGCTAACCCCAAGTGACATCAAGGCCTTAATCTCTTCCAGCAGAAGACATTTATAAGCCCACTCCACAGTCCAGCACCACTGCTTCATGTATTTACAGCAGACTTTTCTCCCGAGGCTGTTAAGAAGATGTCTTCCTTTTTGCCCTCTAGGAGAAAGCCACTCTCAGACATCCTATTCTAACAGAGAGAATTTAATTCAGGACCTATATTTGGATTTCCATTTTCACATTTTGGTCTGTTTTTGTGTTACTGCCCCAACCACAGTGCAAATTCTGATGATGCTGTACCCACAGGGGCAGAGTCCCTTTGGTTTACACAGTCAGCCTTCCAAAGGAATTCACAGTGCTAATGCAATCCTATAGGCACTTTTAAACATCCAGGGCATTCCTGCAATTCAGAGCAAAGCCAGCTGTCACCTGCAATAGCATCTCTGGACTGTAGTGAGAGCCTCAGGCTGGGTCAGATTCTGGCAGTTTTCCCACAGATCTGGAGGAACCCTGTTGATTCCATTGAGGCTCAAATCTGTTCTACACTGAGGCTCACAGCAGAACTCAGTCCATTCTAACTTCTGTTGGCTAATTCCCCCTTTTCTGGTCTTCACCGTCTCATCACTCTTTTGGGGATCAGCCATAAGGGCTGGATTTGTTCCAAAGCACCTGTGGTATTTTGATAACTTCAAATATTGCTAACTTCTCATATTTAAATATACAACTTACAGACAGGGGCAAAGTTTAACTCACTCTAATCAACGATGAAATGAACCCCGAGCTCGCCGTTACGCTTTGAAAGAGGGTCTTTTTTATGCTGATCATTAACTGCAGCAGGGATATTCCTTCCCAGAGATTTGTTATTAATGACTGCTGAACTTACTGATTTCAATTAAGCACGTTACGTTTATATTGAAATACAGTTGGTGCTGCTCCAGGGAAATATAAATACTGAAATGAGAGCTGGTGCCTCCTCAGTTAAAGAACTGCAAGAACAAACAGGATGTGCAGCACCACTGTAGTTCTGCACAGTATGAATGTACCCTTTTTCTTTCTCTTTCATTTTTTCCCCCCTTCCCCTTTTTTCCCCTCTTTCTCTCCCTCTTGCTGTCGAGAGCATCTCCCCTCCCTGCAGCCATCTGACTGTGCTCCCTGGAATGATGATGCCCCCAGGGACTCCCAGCCTCACAGCCCCTTGGCTCGGTGCCTTTTGGCTTTTGAGACATTGGTGTCATCGCTTTCTGCCTCCGTGGCCCTTTTCTCATTCAGGCCACGTCGCTGCTGAGGGACATCCAGGGCTAAGCCACCAAAATGGGATTGCACAAACCCTGCACGTTAATTAGTGCAATGCATCTCTGTGCTAGGGAGGGAAGGAGGGGATTGTTGCTAATAGCAGACATTTTGAAGGAGGTTATGCGGGGCTGTGGGGTTCAGAGGAAAGGAAATGAGGGGGAATGGCCCAGCTCTAGCCTTTTTGAAACTAATTCCAGGCTTTGGAATCCATGGAGTTTATCACTGAGGGCCTCCCTGCCTCCATCTCTTCACTTTTCCTGCTCAGTACCTGGCGCTGCTCTTTGAGATCCATGCCCACCCTTCTCCCTCTCCTCTCGTCGCTCAGTCTCTGGTGTTCAGCAAAACATGAGTCAAAGCCTTGCTTCCTACAAAAAGCCAGCACTGGAGCAGTGTGGGCTGGGCCCTGCAGCAGTGCAGGAGGAGAGAACTGTACAAATCTCCTGCCACCCCCAAAGAGATCCTCATTTCTGACAGCTGCACTGGCACTGCAGGTGAGCTGTGGCTCAGAGGTGCCAGCTGAGGAGCTGGACAAGGGCTGGAGCACACACATGTGGGGCTGCCCCCACACAGCCTGCCCAGCTTACCCAGAGAACAGGACACGTGTGCATGTGCACCAGGTCCCACTGGCATTAAAGGACTCTGTAATTATTCTCAAAGGTTCCTATTATGTGCAAAGCTGTCATTAACTCCCAGTGGTGTGATTGCCCTTTATTGATAACACAGAGCTCAGCAATCCACAGCCATGGCTTATTGTGCCTGTGCAGAGTGGAGGGAAATGAACCTGCCATCCTTCCTCTCACAACTGGCTATTAAAGGTGTAACACACGTCAAAGGCAACACCCACCCTGAGCTGTGAAATCACTCATGTCTGTCTGCAATGACACCCACCAACTCTGCTTAACTCCTTGGGCACCTCTGAGCCACAGGCCCAGAGGGCAGGGATGGGAGGGAATGGGTCAGAACCCGAGGACATAGACCAAAACCTGCAGAACTTCCTCAAACACCTGTGTGAAAGGGAGAGTGGGTCTCAGAGAGGTGACCTTCAGTGAATCATAGAATAACTTAGGTTGGAAGAGACCTCAAAGATCATCAAGTCCAACCATTAAACCAAGAGATTCACCAAAGACACTGGGCAGATTTGCACAGGCTGAAATCCAAAGCTCTGTGGTCACGTGCAGGCTGGTATTCTCATTACATAGAAACATGGAAGTGTTCCCTCCATAAATGCTTCTCATTACCTGGTGAAGAAGAGCAGCTCCAGGAGTATTTTTCACCATCAGCCTTGGCCATGTTTTGTGTCTGTGGAAGAGCAGGTGGGAAAAGGCAGGGGAGAGACTGCTGAGACACCAGGCCTTGCTGGAACCATGTCCATCAATCACAGGGTACATTAAAACCTGATTTGATCCCAGCTTGTGACACACACTCTAAGGCAGAAACCACAAAGCATAAAATAGAAATCAGGAGCAGAGGCCGCTGGGTTTTGTTGGAACATTATTGCTCGGTCTTGTTTCCAGTCACTGCATCTGTGTAACAACATCACTTCTATACCATGTAATTAGACACCTAATTTATTAAACAGCGACTGTAGTAAGCAGTGAGTGGGAGATACACTTATCTTCTGACAGAGGAAATATGTTATGGGGGAGTGGATACTTTTCTGACTCAGCCTGAGCTGCTTCCTTACAGGCAGAGCCCTTGAAAGGAAAATATTTTCTTGGTGCAGACTTTGGACCAGCCCTCAGGAGAGCTGGAGTCTTCTTGTGCTGCCCTGCCAAGGTCTTCTGGATGACCTTGGTCAAGTTGCTCAGTCTTACTGCCCCACACTTGCCTTGTGAAATGAAAACAACCTGGCCTTTCTCCCACGTGTTACCTGGTTTGTTCTGCTTTCCTTGCCAGCTTCTCCGGGAAGAAGCTTTGTGTCTTGTTCTATTCCTGTCAGGCTCTGAGCACACTGTGCCCCCACACCTCTCCATGCTCCCCAATAACAAGTCTTTCCCTTCAGCAAGGTCAAAGCAGCCAAATCCGCAGACTGCCAGAAAAAGGCAGCGTATTCCAAGGTTTGCATCCTCCAAGGTGATAGTCGGAGAAACAAAGTAAATGCCATCGCTGCAGATCCTCGGGAAGAGATTGCCTCAGCCTGAAATTCAGCCAACAACAAAAAACTCTTTCTGGCAAAGATGAAAATGATGATAGCCTGCTCACCTGCCCCTGGGAAAACATGGGAGACCTGGGTCTTCCAGGCTTCCAAGCCTGAGGCTGGAGGAAATGTTATCTCTTTATTGAGGCCTAATGTACTGACAGCACTACAGGGTGTGGAGCAAAACATCCTCCAGTGATTCTCAGTAAGTCCTACTGAACAGCTGGTCTACCAGGGGCTTTGGCTGGAGCCCCCAAAATTACATGTGTGGTTTTGCACTGAGCTGAAGGGATCTCAGGAGGATGCTGACACACAGGAGTGCTCAACACCCACAAGAGCTGATGTGGGCAGGGAGAAAGATTTGTCCTGGGTGCACAAGAAAGCAAAGCTCCCTTTGATCCTGGGTGCTGGAGGATATTCAGAGCATAAATCATTCTCATCCATTTTTCCTATATCATGTTAGCTGACCTACATGGTCACAGCTGACCATGCTGGGTAAATAATCTAATGTAATTACAGGCTAAAGAAATGGCAAATTCTCTTCTAAACCAGAGTAGAGCTTGCATCTATTATTTATTAGAGGCAACCAGCAGAAGAGAGCAGGTTACGTGGTAATTACTTTTTGACCTCCTGGAGGTAATTGCATAATCATTTGCAGAGAATTGCTATTACAGTTGGGTGAATCCTGCAAGCCATTTTATGTGAACAGTCATTTGAATTTTTAAACCAATTTCCACCTAACTATGGAGTTCTGATAAGGTCGTCCACCACCTCGGTGTCTGAATGGCTTTTCTCCCTGCCTTTTTTGGGGGCTTTGTGTTCTTCAGATATCAAAGTAAAGGAGCTGACTGGCAGCAGTGCTCACACCTGCTTGATCAGTCACCCAGATAAGCTCAGCCCAGCCTTTCAGTGGCTGAAAACTGCTCACAGGTTTCGGCTGTGGGCAAAGAGAGGCGCTTCCATTTCTGCTGATACTCTCAATAGGCCTGTGGAGTTTTTCCTCTGGAGTGAAAATCAAACTGCTGACATTTTCCATGGAAGTGCAGCCTTTGATGTGGTCACCTCCCCAGGACAAGCAGACTCTGAAGTCAGATCCAAGAGTGATGGGCTTGGTTTGCCTCTATTGGATGCTCATCTCCAGCAGCTCAGAAGCTGAACTGCCAAAACCTGGAAGCAGGAACTAGGAAGAGATTTCGTGGAAGCTTTCCTAGGTTTGTCACATCTTTAGCTCCATCCTCAAATAAAGACTTGTCAGACATGTGATGCCTTGGCCTCTGGATCTTCCTCTCTCTCTCCATCAGCCAGAGAGGGAGACAAAAAGATTGACTCAGAGCAGACAGCCAGAGTGAGACAAGACAAACCTCACTTTGATTTCTCCTTTAGTCTTCTTTACCTCTTCCCCCAGTTTTATGGGTATTCTGGAGCCAGGCCCTAGAAGCTCCCATATTGGCTGTTCTTAAATTCTGGAAACTCTGAAATAAATTTATTTATGGTTGAGCTGCTATGGTTGGGATCCCATCTGGAGAAGCAACACTCAAAGGATCAAGACCATTGCACAATCTCAGTGGCACACACGTTTTTCCCAACACCCTTCTCAGTCTGTGACTCCCTTCATCTTACCTTCAGAAGCCACAGGGCCCCTGAGGGGACATCACAAACCCTCCAGAGAAGTTTTAGCCCACCTGAACTTTCTCTGTATTGCTCACCCTGCAATAGTTGAGACCATGCTGTTTTAAAATTTATAGTGTAATTGATTTATTTATAAATCATTCAGCTCTTATTATTTATTAATTCTTCTGTCAAGGTTAATTTGAAATACTTCTAAATAAGGCTCCCTGACAACACCTTTGTTTATGAGATTGACAGCATGCCAGTGCTCGCTTCTCCATCACTTGCAAAAGCAATCTGCACAGACCTGTGTCCCAAGAAAGGTGATCCTGCTTCTTCCCTGAAAAAAAGATGCAATGCAAATCACCCACACAGGTCCTGAAGTTGTTTGTCATTAATATTTCAGGATCAGACTTTTGTTATCTGGACAGAATTCAGATTAAAATGTCATATGTGAGGAGGGGTGCAGTGCCCAACTCGCTGCCCTAACTTTGAAGTCAGCCAAGCAAAGCACCAGGCCTGAGTTCACCTCCTACGTGTCTGAAATTGGGAAGAAATGGTGAATCAGGATTTCTCAGATCATCAGAATTGCAGCAATTGTACTGTATTCTGTTGGATTTGAGTGTAGACAAAGAGAGACAAATATTCAGCCAGTTCTGCTCATTGAGAGGGATCACCAAGAAATGTGATATCTAGAAATCACACACACAGAATCACACGGAACCAACTGGGTTGGAAGAGACCTCTGAGATCACTTAGCCCAACCTTTGACCCAACACCCACTTGCCTACTAGACCATGGCACTAAGTTAAAGGTAGAAACGGCAGGAATTAAAGGAATGTAAATATTCCCAGTGTATCCTGCACATCTGGGTGATTAGTAGGGAACATGTCTTACTACCTGTCTTTAATTCCTTTGTCTGGTTTAACCTGCGAGCTCCAGACAGCAAAGCCCAGAGATCTCTCTCAACATCTGGGAGGCACCTGATGGTGCCATGAGAGCAGTGGGAACTGCAGACGTTTCCCAGCGCTCCGCAGGGCTCGGGGCACTCCCGGACCGCGGCGGGGCTGTGTCGGGGGATGAACGGAGTACATTTAAATGACATCCTGCGTGTGTTTGCTTGGGACTGGTAACATTTCAGGCTTCTCCGCCGTGACAACAGCTCCTCAGCTCGGGGCTGCAGCCGGGTTCCTGCCTCTGCCCTCCCAGGGCGGCGGCTCCACAAATCCCCCGTGGGAGCTGGAACTCGCCTCTCCCGCAGGAGAGACCCATTTGTCTGCTGCCTCCGCCCGTGCAGCTCGGATGCTCCCCTTAATGTGGTTTTTCGTTTGTTTGGTTTTTTTTTTCCCTTACTGAAGGGTGAATTAGCACCAGCCTTTCTCGGAGTTTAATGAACAATTAATGAACAGGAGTGGAACTGGCACGAACCAGGCTGTGTTGTGCCTGGGGTGGGAGGGGGGTTGCTGGGTATCCCAGGCTGTGGTTACCAATTTCTTCTTCTTTGTGCAGCAGAAGTACTCAGAAAAGTAATTATTTTTACTTCTAATTCAATCTTCCTCTACTTAAATTCTGTTCTTTAGAATGGGATTGCGTGAAAGGTGCTGGCATTAGCTGGTGAGATGGATTCAAACGGGACATAAATGCAGGATTACACCACATAGCTGTAAATTTAAGTGATTTAAGATGAGTTCATGTGATCCGTGGGAACTGGCATGTCCTGCTGCCCGGGCAGGGGTGAGGTGAGGACAACCAAGGCAGGGGGACAGAGTCAGACAGCACCATGAGGGATGTGAGGGGAGCAAGGTGGTGTCACAGACTCAATTTAGGAACCAAACTGCCCTGGAAGCAAAGAGATTCCCACTCAAAACACTTGAAATAGGGCAGTGGATACCCCCTACCCCCATGAAGCTGTGCTGCCCAGAGGGTTTCTCCTGATCCAAACCAAGTCCTTTCCCTTCTCAGTATTTTTCTTTACCCTGCCATATTGTGTCTTCTCTGCTCGGGGTTTTCAAAGCATGCTAAGGAGGTTGGGAACTGCACTCTGTGGGATGTCTGGGCCTTTGAAATTTTAGGCCTGACACTTCAAGGTCTTAAAGCAGGAAAAAATACCTCACTTTATGTTTGGGAAGCACCAGGCAGCACCAGACCCTGGTGGTTCCTGGGTGTTGGATAGCACAAATAAAAAATTATTTAACAAAACAAAACAAAACAAAACAAACAAACAAACAAACAAAACAAAAACAAAAACAACAACAAAAAACCCAAACCAAAAAAAAACAAAAACAAAACAAACAAACAAACAAACAAAAAAAAAAACAAACAGAATATGTAGCAGAGTGCATTTTGAGGTTTGAAGATTTCTACATAAAATTTTATTAATGCCTAAAATTATGCCCTTTTCCCATAAATATTGCATTAGAAAATTTCACAAAGCATGAACGTGGCCAGTCTGCAAGTTATTCACCTGCTACAAATAAAGACTGAAATATCAGAGCATCCAGTGCATAAGTGATGTGATGAGCATTATCCTGCTAACTCCATGCACACCTCTGCAGAAAAGGAGCTCTGATAACCTTGTGTTTCCTATACTGCTGTCCCTCACCCCTCACTGCCCCCCATTCTTCCTATATAAAACCCTCTTAGATAAGAAGAAGAGATGATTATTAAGATGGGAGGAGAAGAGCATCCACCCAAGGAATACCAATGAAGCAGAATCTTGGTGCGTGCATAAACTGAGCCCTTTTCCAATAAACCATCAGATATGGGCAAAAGAGTGACAAACAGTAAGTGATTCCTGTCATCAGCAGAATTCACATGGAAGCCTCTGTTAATTGGCATTTTCTCTCTGCAAAATAGAGAGATTTAAAGATTTAGTGAATGCTGGACAGTGCATTGGAGGCAGCAGTGACCTGGGCTGGCAGCAGCACAGGGATGGAGGGGAGCAGAAATGCTCCTTAGGGAGTGGAGAGCTTGCCCAGGGAGTGTGTGATGAGCTCAGGTAGGAATTTATGGTGGTTAAAGAGCCATTCTGGAGGGACAGCTTTGTGGACTGGAGCTCTGGCCAAATCCAGAGCTATGGGTAAGTGGCTGCAGCGCTGAGAATGTCAGTTGTGTCGCACACCAGCTCTGAATTCAGCTGCTCTTCTTCACATGGTAGAAGGGTAAAATGTCTTGTGTTATGGGAGCTACAGTGTCATCTGGAGTCAGGTTTAATAAAGTCCTACTGACAAACACCCACAAAGTCCATCTTATTTGTTCCAGAGCAGTCCAGATGCCTGAGGAGACAATATGATCTATCCCTTCTCCCACAATTAGCTTGAGAGCTCCCAGTTTTTCCTAGGCAGTAGATACACAGCCTCTCTATGGGAAGAGGAGCAGAGACATCAAGAGATCCCAAATCTGGCTCTGATCCCTCCAGCCCCACAGTGAGCTCAGCTGCTCTCTGGGCACAGCTCCAGGGGCAGTGGTAGGGGACGGGCAGGCAAGACACTGGGTGCAGTGAGTCAGTAAAATCTCTTTCAGGTACAACATTTCCCAGGTAACATTGTAAGGCAGCAGCATTTTTTAGAATTCTTATTTTGCTCATTTCCATTAGCTCTTATTTCCAGTAGCTTCATTTTACAACAGTTATCTCCACTGGCACCAGCAGTCCCCACATCCCATGTTTGTTCTGGCTCCCTGTTTATTTTACTAATCGTTTTGTTCCCCTTCTTCCCCATTACCTTCTTAAGTAATATCTCAGAGAGGTAGGCATGAGCTGGCCATATGAAACCTGACCTCTTTCAACCCAATTCTATTCCTTCATTTTAAAATTAAAACGGCAAAACTGAGAAATGGGATGACTGGATTTATTTCTCTGTCTTGCCCCTGGCTGGCTGTGTTAGCCTGGTCAGAACTCCATATCCATCCCCAGTGAATTTGTGATTCTACACAACCTACTGTTTCAATACCACTGTAACCAGGAAAAAATCCAATAAACAGGACTGAAATGTTTGCATGTACCCACTGAGGCTGGGGGCCACTCTTCACACACCCTGTGAGGAAGCTCATGCACTACTTTGCTTTCAACCTTGAACCTTGGCCATTGCTGTTCCCTCCCAAGCTTTGCCCACTTTGCAGTTCTCTGTATTCCTTAAATGACTCTAAATCACACATCATGAGGTGAAAAAGATCATAAAGGAACAACAAAGGATCAGCAAACATAAAATAGAAGAATGGCAGCCTCCCCACCTTACACTGCAAAAATCAAAGGGAGTTTTCAAACAGCCCCATTTCCAGTCAGCTGGAGATTTAATTCACACAGTAATTTACTGTGTCTGCACTTTTTCTGCCCCCCCCCACTTCCTCCTGCTCTTCTTTTTCTCAATAGTTACTTTTTTCTTGGCCTATAATAAGAGGATCCTAATGCCCGAGCCTTCCATGCAAATAAGCTTTTCCCTCCAATGTGTGCCGGGCAGAGGGGGAATGATAGGGGAGATTCATGGGGGAAAAAAAGCCATTTATTGCAAAGAGCTTTTGTATTGTAAAGTAATTCTAGTATTTCAAGGAAAGGGGACAAGTTCACATAGAAAATTATGCCAACTGAGACTGTTTGAGTCTGCAATTTTCTTTGCAGGCTGTTGGGGCTGGTGATCACTGTGAATTTGTGGGTGTCTGTGTCCAGCCCAGCATTTCTGTGTTCAGGGCACTTCAGCAGCAGCTCTGCCTTGTTAACTGTTTCCTCTTCTGGGGAGGGAGATGTTTTCCTGGGGATTTTTATTAGATAATGGCTCAGTGGGAAACTGAGCAGAAGAAACATTTTCATAATTGATGGCTCAATTTCAGTCCTGAAAACACTCAATGGCTTTTTCAGCCTCACTAACACTGGAAATTATTAGAAATTATAAACTGAGATGTGGCTGGAGCATATCAAAATGGACAAGTACCAAACCCACAGGCTTGATAGGTTTCCACTTGGAGGGGAGGGGGAGATGTGTCCACTTGCTTACAGAATTTCACAGAATTAAGAGTGAGAATAACATTTTTCTTGGGAAAAAAAAATGGGTACAGGAGTGCCAAGGTGCAGGGCTACATCAGGAGTGGTTATGAAGTTGATCTGTAAGGAAAAATGAAGAGATGCTTAGAATAAGGATTATCATCAGAATTTTCAGGAGAGTTTTCCCAAAGGACTTTGATACCCTGAGACAGACAAGGATTGACTTCTTCTCTTCCCTTCACTGTGAGGGCTGCTGGATTTTGGGCTCAGCTTGCCCACATCATTCTTGCAGTCCATTTAATTCTATTAATCCATTTTACCACCCTGGACATGCCTATCAGCACGTTACTGAAGGAATGTGGAGATTAAGCAGTAAAAGGTGTCAAGGTGTGTCTTAGTTATGCTGCTGCTGAAGAGAAAAGGTGGTTTATAGGTTAGATCCCTGGAAAGAGCTGTCTTCATGTCTGGTTTCCAGGGGCATGCCCTGCTGCATCCTGCTCACTGCAGGCAGAGACAGCCTCTCCAAGGAACATGTCATGCTGGATGCCACTGATTCCAGAGCCATGGAGCAAACATGATGGGTCACACAAAGACCTGTATCAAACCCTGATGCAGCCAACCCAGAGTTAACTCAGAGTTTTTAAGAATAGAAGCAGAAGTTTATAGTTTAGTCTTTCTATATAGGCATCAATCTATGTTGATTAATTTAAATGCTCAAGTTTTTTGCCCTTTTTTTTTTTAAGTAGATGGCTGCAAGCTTGGCTTTCTTTTAATGCAAATGATCTTGTTTGGATCTGCTGACATTAGAAAGCATTGCATGCATTCTGAACCTGGCATGGAGGCAGAGAAAGTAGAATATTCTATCAGCTCATTTTATGACTTCTATTTAAATTGGGAAGAAAAGGGAAAAATAGAAATAAATAAAAGGAAAGTAAAACACAGTCATAAGAGAGGATTTGCTGGTCCTCTGTCCCCTGGCATCCTCCCCCTCCTCTGTTTTCCCTCCTCCCATTTCCATCGCTTCAGGGACTTGCCACAGCCATGGGATTAATGGACACCTAATGCCATCTCTGCTTTACAGCCTGGAAAGTCTCTTGTCTAGTTTACATTGATTTTTCTTTTCTGATGCATTTGCAGAATCTGAGATACCGATGGCGGGAAACACAGATAAAGAGGGGAGACAGGAGAAAGAGATACATCCTCTGCCTCATGCTCCCGGTACTGAAAATGCTTCCAGACCTTGGAGCCTGCAGATACTTCCAGCAACAAATACCCACTTACTCTTTCCTGCCATCATAGAGGACATAGGAAGGGCAGCAGTGATAATCTTGCTCTCTGGTGGGCTGGTGTTATCCATCACTCAGGAGCAGAGAGGGAATGCACTGCCTCACAACAATTCCCAGTGCAGTCAGGTCTCTCTTGTGTGATTTGGCACTATGCTCCTTCTTATTGTAGTTCTATTTTTACTATAATTGCTATTAGCAGGGCTAAGGTAATTTCCCAGGATCTCCTCCATAAATGAATGGCCACAACAGTCATACTCTGGAGGAAGTTAATACCTGCCTTCCTGGCTGTGCAGAAACCACCACGGTAAATGCAGAACAGCAATGGGCAAATCTCACCAGTCTGAATGTTATCACAAAAACTAGGGGAGTCTTAGGACTAGGGATTTTGTGAAATTAGGCTTTTGCAGAGACATCAACCTCCTCAGCATCACGTCATCCCCTTGTTTCTGCTCCAGGCAGGGAAGGGAGCTGCTCTCCACAAAACCTTACCTCTGTGCAAAGGGAAGAGGCAGGAGGTGGGAGCACAGCCATTTAGTGGTATCACTCTTTCTCCTACCAAAGTCCTGTGGTAAAGGAATGCTGCTGCACTGTGCACCTATGGGGTGAAATGACCACGTCAGCAGATCAGATCAGAGCAGCTTTGGCAAGATTACAGGGATAGAAAGATCTCCATGAGCTACTGACAGTCCCCAAATCCTCTCCAATAACTTTGCAGTACCTGACAGCTCTGCACCATTTTGTTTATTAGTATCATGCACAGGTGTCACCCATCAGCAATCCAGCAAAGATGGATAATCTCTTAGTTAAGATGCTAAATGTTGCCTGAAGCCAGGCTGGTTCTCAGTAACAGCAACAAAAACACAGTGTCAGAAAGAACAGAAGGAAAATGACACCCTGTGACCATGTCTCTCTCTCCTCTTCAGCATCTTTGGTGTCAGCTTTGTAAAGCTGTTGGAACAGAAGATGGAGGAAAGGCTGGGAATGATGCTTAAAGCAACCCAACACCACCTGGGGTCCATCTTCTGCTGGCTCAGTGTGTGGGTGAACCCTCTGAACAGAGAGTTCTCAGTCTGCTTTAGATACCTGTGGTATCTGTGAGTATATCAGAGGTGTCTTAGCAGGCAGTTTGGACTCCCTGTAAGGCTCCAGTTAAAGTGTGCACAGACAGAAGGGAGAAAGACTGATGCCATCCCACGTCATTCCCTCCCTGCCAGGTGTGAGTGAGTGACACTCTGCATTTTGGGAGCTGCAGGACCCCTCAGCTGTGAGTGATGGTGCTGCTCAGGGGGTTCCAAAGGCAGCTCATTTCCCCTCAGCCATCCCCTGATGCAGTCTCATTACCACAATACCCCATCAGATCGTGCCACCGTCTCCAGGCAAGTGGGTCACAAGGCTTTTTTTTCCCACCCTGAGCTCCCAGTTCCAAGCAGTTCTTCTCACTCTGCCATGAAAGGGAGTAAATTGTAGTTCAAATGAGTGTGACCCTGTGCTTTGCTGTCATCAGGACAGCTTTTTAGAAGACATTTAATGCTTAATATGGAGCTCTTGACAGAAATGAGCTATTCCTTGCTAGGCTCCTGACAGACTGCTGGAGAGTCTCAGGAGGAAAAAAAGAGATTTATAGGAAAGAAACTTTTCTATTACAGGCAAGGGAAAAAATAGGAATGTAGTTGTTAAAAGAGAAAAAAAAAACAGGAAAATGAAAGGCACCCTGGTGATAGGTCCTGTTTCCCATCCAGCTGAATAAAGAGACTTGCAAATATTCGGATTAATCTTGGGAAATAAGCGGGACCGTAAGTTTTCATTGCAAGAAATTACGTGTTGTCATCATGATTATTTATTTATTTTTACTCCAGTTAATAACCACATTCAGGAAATTAAAAGGAAAAATTGCATGCAGTTCTGTCGGGAAGACCGAAGAAACAGACCAGCAATTGAGGAGAAATAGGATACATATCTCAGCAGCATTGCTTCTTTTCCCATGCATATTTTCACATTTAAGGGAACCTGTTTTGGTTTGCTGTGTTTTTCAAGGCTGGGTTTCATCCTTTTTTTTTTTCAGGTCCCTATACAAACCTCAGCTGTTTGAGGTGGATCCTGCAGAACTGTAGAGTTTCTTTTCTTCTCCTTTGGAAATTCTGAAAATTTACGGGTTTATTTATTTTTCACCTCTCCCATTGTTCCACTGTGAGCAAGAAGAATTAGGCAGTGCCTTAACTGACTGACTGCACAGTACGAACAGTGAAGAGAGACTTTTCCAACAGTCCAAAGTCTGAAATCTTTATCATCCTGTGGAGTGAATCCTGAAGGATAAACCAGTGGGAAGAAATCTTTTAAAGGACTTGGTTGCCTTCAATAGAAGTCTGATCTCTAAACTCTTCAGGTGGACTTTGCACCCTACATCCATGCAGTACTGGGTTCAGGAATAATGAAGGAAGGGACTTTTTAATGAAGAATATTTACTGCAATGTGCTCAGCAGCTGTCCTGCAAAAGCTGTGAGGTGATCCAAACTCTGCACCCTGGGACATTGCCACAGGAAAGGCTGGGTGCTGTAGAGACTCTGAGATGGATGGGCCAATAGTATGGTGCAGACTGCTGTCCCTTCCCTGAAGGCAAGGGAACCATGCTGAATTCCATCTCTTGGGAATCTGTCCTGGAATCATCACATCTTTATGGAAAGCTCTTTAAAAAACCCACAGATTTTCTCCACTGGAGAGCACAGATGTTCAGAAATTGAAATGTCTGTCAAGGGTTGGATGTTCACAGTCCCATGCAGATAAGGACTCAGAAGATAAGAGAAGATAAGTCTCAGAGGGCTCCATAAAGCTGGATTTAATCTAGGAAGGGTGGGACCACCCATCACAAATAGAAAGGGGAAAGAGAGAGAAGAGGAACTTCTCTGACATTAATTGATTGCACACATTGATGATCTTCTGCTCTGAACTGCCCATTGCAGACCCAGAGCAGAGGGATGGACCCCAAGGATGCTCCCTCAAAAAAGTTCAATGAAGACCAGAAAAGCCACCAGCCTAAGCAGTGACTGCTTCTCCCAAGGACCAGAGGTTTGTCCTGCTGCAGCCTGAGCCCTCCATTCCAGCTCACACTGCAGTTCTCAGCACAGCCAGGTCCAGACAGAACACTCTCCTTATTGTTTTATTTTTACCACAAGAGCACCTCAGAGAAATAACCAAGGATCAACACTCTGTCACATTAAAGGACTTAAGGAAACGAGCAGAAGGGCTCGACTGGGCCCCAGAGATCCTGCAATTTAATTGAAATTCCAGGAACACACCCAGATTTGAGGAAGGGCTCAGTTTATTGGATTATTCTGCAAACTGGTTTGCTCGTGTTCACCAAGAGAGAAAGTTTCCCCCTCAACTCAATTTTCTAAGTAATACCCTGCTTGCTTCCTTCCTTTTTTTCCCCTCTCCAAGCACAAGAGGAAAAGAGAATGAAAGGTGAGAGCTGATTGAGTGAGCAACAGCAGGGGTAACAAATGAGTATTTGTCAATGTTCCTCTCCTTTTAAAGCACATCAATTCTGAAGCTGCTGACAGAGGTCTTGCTGTAACTGCTGGAAGAACCTCCAGGAGCTAATAATTTTATGTTCAAGCTTATGTAAAACCAGTTTTGATTAATTATTGATGCAAAGTTAGGAAAATGAACATTCACTCTGCCTTGGCACAGCCCTATCCAGCAAAGGAAGCTGCTGCTGTTCCATGTCCATTCCTGATAGCAGCTCTTTGTTAGTGAGGGCAGCCTGGGCTCCTTGTGGGGTCAGTGTGTCCCCTTCTGTGGAAATGCCCTTTGGAGAGCTTGTTGTCAGGCTCCTGAAATCTAGGATCAACCATGCCAGGCAATGCCAGCTTTCCTTATCCTCCTCAGGCAGAAGCAAACCACGTTCCCTTTTGTGTGATCGCTGAGTTGGGCAAAAATCCCTCTTTTTTTAACTTTTGACTCCAGATTAGTGCCTAAAGTCTTTTGCCATTGCTTTGTGGAGCTGGCTGGGGTTCAACTGAAGGCACAATGTTCCCATGTCCAGCATAACACTCCTGTGGGTTCCCGAGCAGTGTGTCCATGCACAGAAAGCAGTCCCAACAATAACTGCTTAGCAGCTTCAATTCAATTCCCTCTAATTAAATAGGTTCAGCAGCACAAAGACTGCAGAAATGGCTGCAATCTCATGCTGGACACACAGCTGCAGAGCTGCAACGTGCTTGTAAAAGGTGCAAAAAGTACATTTAACCTTCTTTTAGTGGAAGCTACCCCTTGCAGCATTAGAATCTCTACAGTGCACATATATCAAAGGGCAACACAAATGTCTCGATGCCAACAGTGAGTCAGACCCAGAGGCAGATGCACACCTCAGTT
>NW_016690208.1:570698-579622 GCF_001604755.1 Lepidothrix coronata
GTTTTTCACACATCTGTATTCCTGTCCCACGGCAGACACACGCAAACCTCCTTCTCCATCCCGCAGCGTTATTTTTCGCCTGGCTCCATCTCCCCTGGTTCGTGAGGGGCTGTGCTGGTCACACCGGGAGCCACATGAGGTGGAGAGGGGAGATTTATCAAGTGCTTCCAGGTAACCAAAGAGCCCAGGTCATCTTGCCCATTAATGAGCCTGTCACGCAGCCCTGCTCTTCACTTCAGCGCTTTCGCGTCCTCTCCGGAGTGGTGCCATTTTACATCCCGCCGCCTTTTATAAGCTCCTGATGTCCAATACAGACAGTTTCTTATCATCTTTCTCTTTTCAGCACTCCTGGCTTCCCAGAACCATTTTCCAGGGCCGGCTCTTTTATAATGGTTTCAATTCTTAGCTCTTCACTCTTCCAATTGTTCTTTACAGGTGTGGAGGGTGGGTGACTTAAAAGCGCCCCGGCTTAATTCAGCTCCCCTTGAACTCACTAGCAGAGAAAAACTGAACTGAACGTTTCCATTGATTTCAACAGGGGAAGAGGCAAGTGCATTGGGCTTTAGAAATTCCCCCCCTTGATGTTTTCCCATCACCCTGTTCCCTGTCATTAGCACGCTTTGTTCCACTGCTCCCAGGTCTGCTATGAAGTGTGCTCCTGTTTTCATTCCCTTCCCCACCTGCCCATCACCATGTTCTAACGTGTTTGAATTTCTCTTTATGGATTTTGTAGGACTGTAGCCCTGTCTTGTGGCACAATCACTGCTGTAATGGAGTTTACACCGAGTTATTCTCCACCAGAGCTTCATTTGCCTGGGAATATATTACACAGCCCTATTATGGAGACATCACCTGCAGCCCCTCAGCTAAGCAGCAAGGTTTCTTCTCTTGGACGGTCAACCCTATTACCCTCAGAACCAGGAGCGAATTTTTAATGAGAAATCTTCAAATAGAAGTTTGCTTGACATTATAATTAACATGAACTCCATGTATGCACTGTTCTCTTAGAGGAAACTAAATTGAGGCAGGTTATAACTGAACTCGTTGCTTCTCTTTCTCTTTCCTAACTTCCAATTTCGTAGCAAAGTAGTGGGAATGTGTCTTTAACTGAGCTGTGGGTGGCCCCAGAAGCTTTGTCCCATTCCCTAAAAGCAGTGATAACCAGTTCATCCTCATCCCTGCAGTTAGATCTGTACTCCCAAAGCCCATCCTGCTGACTTTCCATGTGAGATTCGTCCTGAGAGGGAGGTGGTTCTGCAACCACATGGAGAAGAGGCCAAAGACCTGAAGAGAAATCCTTAGTGTGGTCCCACCACTTAAGTGTTTCAATCACCTTCAATATTCTCCAATGCAGCAAATAATGTCCAATGTCTTCTGAATCTTGGGTAGAAACCCTGGGTGGAGAGGCCTGAAGCTGCACCAAGCAACAGCCATGCCTGGTGCCTTTCCCACTTGCTATTCTCATGGAATATAACCCAGACAGCAGATCCCTTGCCTGAATTTAGGTGCAAACTTTAAAAATGGCTTGTGAAGTCTTATTGATCACTCCTCTCCAGGCGGTTGTACAAGACTTTCTTCCCAATGCCCAAAATTATGTCTGAAATCAGTTTAGGGAATGAGCAAGTCTTTTAATTAAAACAGTCTGTTATGATGAATCTGTTATTACAAAGTCTTACCTATGTAAAACATTAATAATACAAATTTCATTTGTTTATGTCAGCACCAAGCATTAATTTTTAATGGCGAAACGTATGAGTTATGAAAGGCATTAATGCAAAACAAATCACCAACTGAGAAGGGAAAGGAAATCCATTTTTTAGGGTAAGCAGTGGGAATGAAATATTATTTTGGTTCTAACCAGGGAAAAAATATTTCTTAGGGCTCCGAGAGCAATTAAAAAAACCCAGTGAAGCTTTGGGGTTTATCATCGTGCTTAATATTAGTTCTGTATCCAGCAAAGTTTGTATCCATTTCACCCAGCCTGTGCCTTGATGCCATCTCTGAGGAAGCCTTTTACACAAAATTACTCTAATTGCCATGCAGCTGCCATGAAAGCACATTGGGTATGTGCTGCATAATAAGCATCTCTCTGCTGCCAAGGAGTGAGATCACAGCGAGCCCAGAAGTCGGTCGTGCTCACTTGGTGGGCCAGATTCATCATGGATGTGAATGGGAGATGCTCTGGGTGAGTTAGGAGTCGTTCCTGCTTACACCAGTGACAAATTAATTCCAGCTGTTAATTGCCAACTCGTTCTTACAGCTTGTGATTAATTTTCTGCAGAGTAACTCGATACCGGCTCGGTTTCAAAATGGACTGTAAGAGGTTGGTGGTGCTGGGCTGGTCCTGGGTCCAGGCAGAGCTGCTGAGAAATTGTGCCTTTTGATAGGACTTTTCCTGGTATCCATGTGTTTAATCCTTACTTTCACAACAGGGAAATGCTATCAAGCTGTGGGCAGATGGAACATGGAAAATCCTCAAGTGCTTAGGGACCAAGTCTCACTGGTACTGGACCAGCTCTTCAGGCAGGCTTAGGATGGTGGGTTAAAAGGGGTTGTGGGCAACCTAACCAGTAGTGTCCCTGTCCAAGCAGCCAAGAGCATCCTTTACCACACCAGGAACCTCCTTGGTTTTCAGTGGAACCATCCAGATGTGGAGAGTGAGGCCATATGTGCACTTCTCTCCCTGTGCTTTTCTCTCACCAGTGTGCTGGGGGAACTGTGGCTGAAGGGGTTTGCAGAATGTCCATGAATCCTAGAGATAGCATCTGTGCACAGAACAGACACATCTGGACCCCAAATTGTTGTGATAACAACAGCCAGTGGGCTGGAGGTTGTGTTCCACAAAAATGAGGGAGCAAACAGATTGCAGTGGTGGGACAGTGTGAGAGGGCAAAGCAGGACTCAGACCTCACTTGGCTCCTGCTCAAAGGGCTTTCAAGACCCACATGGGACACTACCCTGGCACTGTATAATTAATTTATTTTCACTACAAGTCTACTTGTGGCTGTTAAAGGACTGCTACAGAGCTAGAGAATGGGGACATCACCTGTTTTAAGCTTTGTGGAACTGGGCTTTGCCTTTTTTCCCTAGTTAAGACTTCAGCAAAAAAAGCAACACATCTTGTAGCTTCTGTCACTCTCCCACACTCTTCCTTTCTCTCTTTCTATCTTTTTTTTCTTGTCTCAGGCTGAAAAAGTTGCTGATATTAGCAATAAAGCAAGAATTTAATATCATCCTACAGGGTGCTACAACAAACTGCCCCTTGGTTCCATCGATTCAACAGGCCTGAAATATAGGAAGGCATCTAAGGGGGAAGGATACAAGATGAATTTTGCAGATATAAATTCTGTATTATTGGATTTCTCAGAGCACATTTCAGGGCTGTGTTGTGTCTCTCCCTCTGATGCCACAGGATCTCTTTTAGCTCAGCAGCAGGTTCTTGGTGAAGTGTTTAGAGGAGGCCACTGTATTTCATTGCAACAATAGCCCTGATATTACAATGTGTGACACATCCACTGCTTCATGTCTCCAATAGAGACACACCACCCAGCCTGAGGGAGCCAAAAACCTGGCTGGAAGCAGTGTAAGGTTGTTGTCTTCCTCCCAGCATCAATGTGTGACACAAATATAGGTAAAGTTGTGGCTGGAGGGGAGAACTTGCTGTACCAGATATCAAACACTTGATAGGAGAAGCAATTGCAAATATATGGGATATGGGATGCTGTAACCCATTATTTCATCACACACATTTTCCCTCCAATTTGTAAGTACACTTTTGGCAAGGTTATAAAATAATCAAGTCTTAGTCTTTTTGCCCTCTTTGATGCTTAGAAAGCTCATTTACAAAGTTCATGACTTGAGAAATGAGATTTGTTTTACCACCCAACATTCAAAAAACTATCAATTTGCCTTTCCCTTCCTCTTGAGGGGGAGAGACCAGATCACTTTCATCACCAGAAAAACTTTCTTAAAGATTCTCAGTCTGGTACTTTTCGTGATGTTGCATTCATATTAAAAGTGAAGTAGGGAACTGCCTCCAACCCATCCTCTTACCTCTTGAAATTAAAGCCAGATGAGCCAAACATCTCATTTCATTGTTCTACCACTTCAGGCGTTGGCTTTGACCTTCAACATCCTTTCATTTGAGATTCTTGCTAATTTAAAATTATCCAAAAGAGGACGAGGATAATGCCTGCATGTGGTGCACAATACAGCAGGATATGCAATAAAAGGTATTTGCATTCTCTCTAACAAGAATAATCTGCTTATTAACCATTAGTTCTGTAGTTGAGGTCTCCTGGCCAGGTCCTTGAGCCAGGCACAAAGATGATGGGCTTGTTTGGTGCATCTCATGCTAAAACAAGATCAAAAGCCCTGTGGTGAATCAGCAAATTGAAAAGGCAAAAACATGCATTTTTTATGCCATTTTTCCCAGAATTCCAAATGCTGGTTTGGGGGTTTTTTATTATTATTTCTTAGAAATGACAATGGAGTGTGGAGGGAAATGAGCAGTTTCTGGCCTGGGTTGCTCAAGGCAGACTCCCTTGAAAGGCAGCACAGACTGGTCTGTATGTGATAAAGTTTGTGTATAATCAATAAAAAGAACTTGAAATCTACTTGAAAGAGGGAAAGGGTCAGCGTTGATAACCCTCACAATTCTTTTTATTTATTATTAATACCTGCTTGCTGGAACTCCAGCATGAAGAAATATGGAATAGTAGGCAAAGCAAAGAGTCCTCTCTCCACTCCCACCATCCTCTCTCTACCCAGCTGCTTTATTTTTCCTCGAACTCCAACTCTTGCAGTCCATTGTTATTGAACCTTCTGGGTCTGTGCCTAAAGAATTTTCCAAAACAAGTTGTACTGGACAGTTTTTTCCTGTAACTGCCAAGGGGAATAATTGTGATAAAGGCAGACAGGGTCTCTAAAATTTTCTCATTTCCCAGAGAGGAGAATGAACCCATTCTACTGCCACAGGGCAAAGGACAGGATATGTCCATTGCCACAGGGTCTGGTGACAATATTTGTCCCAGGTCTGGGTGCTTGTGATGTAACAGGACCATGTTTTGAGAGGGAATGTAGGATATAAATGTCTGATATGTGTTTTTAAGAAAAAGGGTTGAACCTGTGGTAGGAGATGTTCATCTATGCTAAAAACATTCCTTAAAGTAAAAAGAGGCTTTCTGAGGTTCTTTGTCAACCAGGAATGTCCCTAAGTACAAGGGAATTATATAAATACCTTTAAAAATTATATACTTCTCCAAATAAAAAAGATCAGTCAGAGCCTACAAACACTACGGGGTTCTGGTGGTTGGTCTTGATGGGGGTAGGAAGAGAGAGTCTCTCGATTAGGGGGGGAGTTTTTACCCTGCAAACTCTAAGAAGCAGAAACCAGTCAGGACCACTGACAGCTTCTGTGTGAAAATCCCCCTGCAGCTTTACTGCTGGTACTAAGAAATTTATTTCAAATTTTGCAGCAGCCTTACAAAACAGTCATGGGTGGAAAATTGAAAAAGGCAAGTTTCCTTCTCTTTTATCCTGGATCAGTACTCCTGTGGTCATCCTCTGGCTGTGGAAGGGAAATTACCTCCAGTTTCACATCCTCTACTTTCACTGGTGTCAACTACCAAATTCAGGTTTTCCCCCATCAGCTCTTTCATGCAGAAAAATGCTCCCCATGGAAAGTGTTTGCCAATAGTTGTCTTCAGGTTTTCTTCATTCAGTTATGGCCCAGAATGATTTATTACAGTTATTTCAACTGTCCCAAACCTTTGGCTCACGAATTATTCTCTTTATTCTTTAATATTATTATTTGTGTTACTGTAACTTCTGGTTGCAGACCAGAACAAGGATCTGCTTTGCATTTTTCCCTGCCCAGACTCCTGTGTGGGTTTTCTCTCTGTTATTTCACCGAGGGGCAATGTATGTATAAGCTGCAATTTCCCTGTGTAGCACAGTGGTAGTTACTTGTGTAGATACACCTGAATTCACAGGCACAGTCAATATTTCTCCACGTGGATGTTTCATAATATTAACGTGAGTTTGAAGGGTTTGATTTGGGCCATCCACGTTCTGAACTGCAGGGGCTCAGAATTCTTCCCACCACCCACGTTAGGAGCCATTGCTTTTAACATCCCCCTCAGGATTCCTTCTGTCTGACACCTATTCCTGCATCACACCAAAGAGTCCTGGGTTGGATTTTCCGTGAAGAAAGTAGGACAGCTTGGCCAGGAGACCAAACCAACTCCTTGGACTTGTATTCTGAGACACTGACTTGATGTTTGTCTAACTGCACCCACGTATATTTTGATGTGGGTTCGAAGTCAATTCATATCTCTGTGACACCCCCCCTTTGCCCTCACTGGGCTGTAGAACAGATCCCAACTGGCACTTAAAATTTTCAGCACATCGGTGAAAAGCTGTTCAGCCAATGAGGGGAACGCTGAGAGATCAGATGCCATTTGCCACTTGAAAACATGAAAAGCGCCCTCGCTTTGAGATGTGATCTGCCCATAATGTGATTTCAACGCCGCTGTCTATTATTTAGTGCTTACTTTTAACTTGAATTTTCGCCCGCAATTTATAAAAAAAAAAAAAATTATTCAGTTTTAATCTCATAGAAAGTTTAAAGCAATTTTTTATTAGTGCATAACTTTAAAATACCACTTTAGAATGAAGAATTATCTCTCGAGCACTTACTAGATAGGCTTTACTTTACTGTTAGTTAATCTGACAGTGTTTTATTAATAATCAGCCCTTTTTGTATTGCTATTATGCATTTTTTTCTATTAACTCAGTTTATATCTCCAGCATCACCATTATAAAGAGGACTGTGAAATATCTCTCAGATATGCTGTGTAGGAACAAAGTGGATAAATATTGCTAACAGATCGCAGGCACTATTTATTGCTGAATTTCCTTGCTGTTAATAAATAATGAAATGTTTAATACACATTCTAAGAAATATTTTTATAGGTGGAAATCTGATTATGGTATGGCCTACATCTACCAGAAGGGAAGAAGGAGGGAGTGGGTACTCTTGTTTTATGATTTTTTCATCCTTGTTTATGATTCATTGTTCAAAACCACCCACAGCTCTACTGTCTGTGTTTGCCTTTATTTGAGTTCAATTCTGTAGCAGGAATAGAATAGGCAGAAGCTTGAACTGGGTCTTCTTCCTCTGTTTTAGATTATTCATCCCTAGATACAGTGCACTGTCTTCATTCTTCATTCATTTAAACCCGGTCCAGAAATTAATGATAAGTAACTTAATTAGCATGTTGAATTTAATAGGTTTATGCAGGTCTGTGGCAAGCCTGTTAGTTGTACAGAACACAACTTAATTCACTTCTCTTTCGTGATTCACACCGGCATAAGTGAAAGAAAAACAGGTTACAGAAGGAAACCCAGTCTGAACACGGGAGCTTTCAGCTCCTCATTAACCCCTATTTCTGAGCACTTGAGTACATTTGGGTTTTTTCATTGTCTGCGGTGTTTGCAAACACTGCCCTGGAGTATAATCTGCAACCGGAATTAACACCTTATTTACACCTTTCCCCCAGTCATTTAGATTGATGTGGAGTTAAAAACGGTGCTAATATTGATCTCTTGGCATTCTGCTGGGCAGTGTTTCCAACCCTGCTTGCTGTGCCACGGAGTTCTCACCCTTCCTCTGCCGCCTGGCAACTTTCCATCCCTCTCAAAACTCATCATCCTTTGGAGAATTACCGGGGAGGTTCATCTCACAGAAACCTAAATATCTGCTCTCTCCTCCCATGTCCCTGTTGAGAAAGATCTTACCCCTGTTCTCACACTGCTTGAACCCCCTCCTGAGCAACCGAGTGCTGCTTTGCACACCGAAATATCCGATGGGAGGTCATTTGCCTGCAATCACATGTGAGGCCAGGGGAGAGCTGAGACCCAGGAGTTTCTCTGCCCATCCACAGAAACAGAAATTACTCCAAAGTAGTTGTCAGTCTCTCTCGTCTCCCCTTTTCCCCAAAAAAATAAAAAGTTTCCCAGTTTCTCTGATAACATTTTAGTGATTTTCATGTTTTAGCAAAGTCAATAAACCATTTCTCCTTTGAGGCACAAGCTCACCCTGATGCTCCGTTGAGCCCATAAAGGGTGAACTCTGTTATAAACATTTATTTTAAGAGTTGATTCTGCAGAGGCTGAACTACCTGCCATTACCTTCGGTGCAAACCCCCCCCATTGACTTCAACGGGTGATGATTATTAAGACTGAATTCTTCCCACGTGAGACCCATGAAACTGTAAGCTTTCCAAATCAGACATATGTGTAAAACCAGAATCTGCATCTTGGGAGAACGAGGGGAGTTCTGCAGGGCATTTTAATGCCAAGATAGATAAGTGAAATCATAAATGGCTCGAGCCAATACTTCATTAAACTGGCTCAGAGATTTACGGACCCTCAAGAGCACAAGGGTTTTTCCACTGTTGAAAACATCAAAGAAAATCAGAGAAATAACTTTTCAGTCTAATCCTCCTGACCAAAAGCCCTGCTGAGCAGTCTAAGCAAGATGCAAACATATCAACACAAATGGGAGCTGGCTTCTGAAAGGAAGGTTTGATCCTGAGAGCTGGATGAGCACTGGGAGGAGTGATCAGTAAAAAGGAATTCCACTCTATTCAGTTTGAGTATCCGTTTCATCTGTTCCTTATCAACAGCTCTATTGACAAGGTTTTCCTTGCTTCCTAATTGTTTGTCCCAGTTTTTTTGTGTTTTTCTGTGAAGGGGTAGTTTGAAAAGAGGAGTTCAGTGGCTGCTGTGTTATTTGTAACTCAGCCACCATTGATTTTATTCTTTTTCTGGTTTATTAAAGGTCCTGCTTTATCTCTGTTAGAACTCCCTCCACACACTCCCCAACATTTACTGCGTTCTTTAAAGCTCTTTCTTATTCA
>NW_016690208.1:579632-583614 GCF_001604755.1 Lepidothrix coronata
ACTGTCATTAATCTGTTCCACACACTTTGATCTTCCTTATATCTTCCATTCCTTCACTTCTGGCCCTCAGCAGCCTGGAGAGTGCTGGTAGAGTAAACAGCACAGCGATGGCTGTTTCCTCCTGGTGAAAGCACTTCTGCAAGGTTGTTTCACATTTGTTCAGCAGAAACTGGACCAAGGTGTCCTTCTGTCACCCAAAAGCCTTATGGACTCTTCATGGTGTCTGTCTGGTCTGTCTCATGAAGAACCAGAATGTCTCTTTTGGGTATCGCCCTGCAGGGTTCAAATGTCAAACTGAGTCTTTGCTGACAATCACGTCACTCATGAAAATTTGTACCAAATTTTGCTGCAGAGAGGCTCCAGTACTTGGATATGGAGCAGGTCTGTGAGCTCTCAGGTGAGTAACACCTCACCACCGTGAGGATCAGAGATGGGGCCACACTTTAAGGGCAGCTCGAGAGCAGCTGCCAACATCCTGCCCCTGCCCTGGCCAGCAGCCCTGCAGTGACACAACACTCAGTGCAAGGCCTCAGCTCTTTCTTCAGAACCATTATGAACAAACAACCCAGGAAACAAAGCCCCCGGAGGACGATGAAGAAGCATTTCCATAGGCATTCATGTATAAAACCTTCTGAATGCCATGAATTGAACTGATGATGCAAACTCTGGAGCACTGTGTGGAGTAGAGCTGAGAAAGGACACTGCAAAAGCAGAGTTCCTTAAAGGGATCTGAGGAAATTCCCACGTGGAGAAAACACTGTTCCACACAGGGGCAAATGCAAAAGGAATATGGGAGGCTTGTATGAAATGATGGACAGGCTGGGAGCTCTGCTCTCCAGGTCTCATAACAGGAGAACAAAGAGGCAGTGGATGGGATATCAAGAAGCAGAAAATTCAAAACTGATAAAAGGGACTATTCATTTATTGCCAGGGGAAGCCTCTGAGAATAAGAATTTAAGAAGTTTGCCTGGGAAGTGGCCACTTACTTGGATGAGGAGAATGCCCAGAATTAGAGCAGTAAATGCTACAAACCCTCGGAAGAGGCTTCACACAGCTCTCCTTGAAAACAGTGTGAATCAGAGAATAAGTGGGAGGGAGGGGGAGATGGATTATCCTGCATCTGTTTGCTTTGTTGTGCTTATATCTTCTTTAGAAGCAGCTGGCATTTGCCACAGCCACAGGCTGGTAGCCACAGTCATAGTCTGATCCAGGCTGACAATTTTATTGCCATTTTCTGGTGTCCCTTAGCTGTTTCTCTTCCCTCCTCCACCTGGTTAAAGCTGATTAAAAATCCCGAAATTAATTTCACACAACAATTCCAAACTGTTTTCATCCGGAAAGGTTAAAAATAAGCTCATTTTTCCTTTTCTATTTTTTTTTCCCCTCAGAAACTTATGGTGAAATATTTTAATGAAAACATTTACTGCAAACACAGGTGTTAATAAACCAAATATGTCAGGATGCATTTGGAAAATGTTTACGATTCGAGGCTTTTGGGGGAGAGACTGAATATTTTTATAAAACTCTTGTTTTTAATGAAAACCACACTTCTATAATATTTTTAATAAAAAGGCTGCATTTCTTATTATCTTTTAAAATACCCTGAAAAATCTTGATCAGCTCAAGTCCCAAAGCCGAGTTTAAGTGGCCCTGACAAGGATTAGCCCAGCTAGGGAGGAGCAGCAGGGTTTATCCGGGAGCAGGCACGACCAGGTGAGTTGTTGGACAGACTGAAGGATTTTTCACAGGGTGAGGAGCAGAGGAGAGCTGAAGAAACCAAGTCCAGCTCCTGCTGTCAGCAGCATCCACAGAAAATCCTTCTTTGAGATGGGCAGGAGCAGGACCCGCTGTCTGCTCCTCCGGGGTGGCTGGCAGGTCTCCCAGGGTTTTCCCTCATCCCTCCCCATTGTTCCCTGTGCAGGCACCGCAGTGGGAGCCTGCTGGGGTGTGTTCTTGATTAAATTGATGAGATGGGGCTGCTGGCAGCAAATGCATCTCCCTCTCTCTCTCTCTCTGTGTCCCCCGACACTTTGAGAGCCGCTCCTCCCTCCGTTTCTGCCACGCTCGGGAGAGAGGGATTATGCAGGAATGGGGAGCACATCCCTGCGGTGTGTGGAGCAGGCTGGGGGACGTCCTCAGCCTTTCTGGAACAAGCTGAGTGACTTCAGGTTCCCTCTGTCTGCTGTTGTCTTTGTCCCTTTGCTACTTGTTAATTGATCCTCCTTTTTTCCCCTGCTTTGGCTCAAACATCTGCTTTTAGTGATCACAAACAATAAATCCTTTCTGTTTTCCCTGCTCACACGGGATGTAAATCCACACAGAAGGGGAAATGGGGGGGGGGGAGGAGGAAAGGGCTGCATGCCATATTCCCAGAATTAGCATAATAACAGTGATTATGGCTCAGTGCAGCCCTGGGTGGCAGCGGGGCTGACCCACCCTGGCTGGGTTAACCCGACCAAAGTGCCTTTTGCCTGGAGCACCAGGGCCTCCAAAAATGTGCTGGTGGGCTCACAGGGGTGCTGAGAGTCGGCTGTCAGTATGGCTCACAGGTTTCCTGAGAAACAGCTAGCAGGAACAGTGAGAATGTCTAACACCTTCCCTCCGCTTTAGAAAAGTCAAATAAAATAAAGCCCTCGCATGTAAAATTGGCCGCCAGCCTTATCTCACGTGCACACCTGCCTGCGTGGCAGCAAGGCTGTCTCCTGAGAGTGTAAACTCAGGAAATCCAGGCATCCAGTCATCCAGTGTAGGCTGCATCTATCCTTCTCCAAAAATGAGCCTCCTGGGGGGGTCTGTACACAGGGCTCCCTCCCATCCCTTTGCCTCCCCGCTGCCTGGAGCAGGGCTTGGGGAGCATCACTTTATCCCTGTGGGATGTTGCCACGTGTCATGGAGTGTTCAGGATGTGCCACCTCTGCCTCAAACCTCAGGCCATTACTTGAACAAGGTGTTTCTTATTTGGAGGGGAGAGGCGGGCACAGGCCCAGGTTCTTACCTCTGCACAGCCCTGCAGGGCTCCTGTCTCTCCAAGGTACAGGGGCCACCTCCTTCAGTCAAAATCTGCCTCTGGCAAAGTCTGGAAGAGAGGTCCTACTTAGGACAGGAGCACAAAGGAGCAAACACAGGAGCTTGGCTGGGATCTGCTGGGCAGCTGTGCAGGTGAGAAGTGGGGAGATGAGCTCACACTTCCATCTCCAGTTAGTTAAGTACGGGGAGAAGATCCCACGTGCTTTCAGAGGTGTGTGGGTGCCTTGTTCCTGTATGTGCTCCTGATGAAAGCCATTCTTTAGCTCCACATCTGCACATTCCTATGGCATTTCCTGAAGCTAGGAATTTTGCAGCAGAAGGACTTTAATTTTTCCCTAAACATGCTGTTGTCATGATTATTATTTTGTAATTAAAACCATTTCTGTGCTGTTTGGCTTCACTGCTTTGCTCCCCATTAAACAGCTCAGCACATCCAGCCCCCACTGAGAGCCAGCAGCAGGACTGAAGGTCCCCATAACTTTACCTGTGGCAATACATAAGTTCACTCTCTGTCAATATTGCAAAATCCTTGTAACAGCAGCAGAGCAAGTTATCTGTGCCAAAGAACCACCCCAGGACTGCTGACAGAGCCTGTTGTCAACAGTGGGTCTGTTATTCCCACCTGCATTCATTCAGATGTGCCACCCCATCGAGGTATGAATCAACAGCTCCCCACCAGCCTCAGACTGTGTGTGAAGGAGAAGAGATAAAGGTATTATTGTTAAAGAATACAAACCCACCCCCCAGAGCCACGTGTGATTGAGCTGCCTGTATTTGGCTCTGGGAGCCTGATGCTTAAGACTAAAAAGTTGCTTTCAACTAAATTTCCCCATTTCCAAAAAAAAAAAAAAAAAAAAAAAATAATATAAAATAAAAAGATACAACTACAAGCTGTTTCAGCAAAGCCTCCTTGACAGATAATCGGATTTACATAATTGGGTGCTGGTGGGACTTC
>NW_016690208.1:584264-585761 GCF_001604755.1 Lepidothrix coronata
CTTCTTCTACACATCTCAAAGTGGGGATAAATCCCTCTCCAGGATGGTAGGACTAAATGTGGGAGCGGGACAGGGGCTGCCAATGGGATCTGTGTATGGATAACACCACATGCCAGGGACAAGCAGGGAACAAAGGCGATTTGTGAGCTGGGAAATGGGATTGCCAAAAGAGATGGAACAGAAATGAGGTTTTAATCCCCCAGCCCAATCCTGCCCGGTACTGCCTGCCTGCAAGAGCAGGATTTTATCACCGTTGTCCACGGGGAACTTTTCTGACCTTCAGTTTGCTGGAGCCTGGCAGAGCATTGCACTGCTCTGAGATGTGCGAAGACAAGTTTTCAAAACACGCAGATGCTCCTGTGAGCTCGACATAGCAGAGCCCAGCCCACACCAGAACAGGCTGAACTCCACTGAGGAATTCTGTGCAGAGCTTAGAGGTCCTGCAAATTCACTTAAACAGGTATATCAACATCTCATGCACTCTCCACTGCCACTGAGCTTTCCCAGTCAAACACCTTGGGACCTGTGTATTTTCCAGACTAGATAAAAACAACCTCCCCTATTTGTGTTTGTAGGGCTCTCCACGTTAAAAAGGAAGAGAAAACTGTGTATAAGACCCACAGCTATGCTACACAGGAGGTTGACTTGAGTGTTTGCTTCAAAATTTAGATCTCCTTCTATTGTACAGCCTCCTGCAAGTGTTTTCTAAACCCCAATTCCCCCACCAACTCATCCCCTCTGCCTGCCTGTCTGCCAGATAGACCATGCCAGCAGTAGCATTTCTCAGCTGCCAAAGCATGTTGGCCTGGGACTTCATTTCTCTGTATCACAAGCTACCAGCAGAAACCTTGTCATTGCAATTTTTCACATATTTTCTTCTGCTCTGTTTTTTTTATCTTTGTAAAATCTCAGCTCCCTGGCTGGTGGCTGCAGGCTATCACTAGACTGGAACAGAACCTATTCTCAGTCCTAAACAAAAATGAATAAGCCAAAAGAAAATAGTCACAACAAAAGAAAAACTTAATACTTGGAGTAATAAGCATCAGAGTTTCCATCTGCTCTGGGTCAGAAGGATCAGGAGAGTGAGAAGGGACACAGGAGGGGATCACAGAGCTGCTGTCTGCTCTCTGAGCTGTTGGGCTGGTGGCTTTGTCTGATGAACTGGCAGGTGACAGGTCCACCAGATTGCTGTGTCCACAGTATTCCTGTCTCACATCATGGCAAGTTTCACTTAGAGAGGTTGAGTCGCAGCTGTGGGCTTGGAATTAGAGTCCCCAAATCCACTGTGTGCACAGACAGGGGGCTGTGAGCAATGAGTGACCTGTGCTGGGATGCTGAAGAGGTGCTCCTGGGGCACAGGGTTGTGTTTGATTAATATAAGGACCCTTTCTTCCACTCCATGTTGCTTTGCAACAAGCAGCAAGGGAGACTGAGCCAAACCTTCATCCTTTCTTTCCTTCCCTGCTTTCCTCCCCTCATTTTTTTTCTTCCATCTGT
>NW_016690208.1:585811-762397 GCF_001604755.1 Lepidothrix coronata
AACATCTCAGCCCAAGAAATGAGGTTTGTTGTTTCACTAGCTGAGTAAACTTTGAGGGCTTTAAGAAAAATAAATAGTCTTTCTCTCCAGGTGGGTTCTTCCCCACTTCTCAGCTCCACTCACAACCCTAATTTAGAACCTGCAGCCGGTTAACGAGCTCAGAGGAGACATAGGCTTGGTGCAGAGGATCTCTCCATAAGCACAACCACACACACACTTCCAGATGTTTCATTATTTTAATAAAGATTGGAGCTCTGTAGAAAGCAAGGCTTCAGATATGAAAATAACAAAGCAGCCCCTGAGATGGGTACTTGGGTACCTGCTCAGAGCTCTGGTGCTGGGTTGGGGGGGCTTTTGTTTGTTTGTTTGCATAATCCTGGAATATTATGCAGAATCCAGGCCTTGAAAACTTCTTGTTTTCTTGCACCAAAAGTTGTCTCTAAAGGACTGAAAAAAAAAATCTGTGCATTAAATGAAATATATTTTCCTGCCCCCACCTCCCCACTGTAGCCTCTCTCCACACACTTGCACAGACACAACTGCTTTTCATAGCAAGGCTATAATTTAACAGCTGATGCCTTGCATGAGCACCACCCCTTCCCAAATTCTCCTGCTTTTCAGTTTCTATTCAAATTCAAAGCCAGATTATTTTAGCTCTGGGGGGAAAAAAAAAAAGAATTTACAGCATTTGAAGAAGCTGTTGGGTTTCTTTCTCTCCTTTCTGTTCACATCCAGGCAACGTCAACAAGTCTATTCTTTCTGCCTCTGTAGACACAGAGACAGTTGGGAGCCCCAAAAATATGAATCTGGAATTTGACCTTCCCATTTTAGGCATGGGATGAGTTTTGATTCTCAGGTGAGCACCCAGAGTTCTGATTGAGATAAATAAATAAATCAATAAACAAATAAGCACTATCTGCATTTATACCAATAGAACTGGTCCAGACCATTGCTTGGGACTTACCCAGTGTGGCTGAGGTACATCAAGGCCCAGTTAGCTGCCTGTGAGGTAATTAATTGCAGGAAAGACAGGGCTGCAGTGCAGAAAGGTTCAGCCTTGATGCCTTAGTCCAGCAGCTGTGCCAGGCCTTTGCCCACTACAGTCACCAGTAATGGTCAGCAATGAGGGACAGGGTTTGTTTTCACTTCAGTATTGTTGTGCATCCAACAGTGAGTGGAGGAAAGTGGTTAGAAAATACAGCCTTGGATGCAGCCAACTCCTCTGCCCCTCTCAGAGCCAAATCAAAACTTCCCAACTGGGATGAAGAGCTCACCCTTTGCTTTTTTACACTTAATTACATCAAGGTGGGGAGACTTGGACATAATTTTTCCAGCGCTCTTTGTGCTTTGCACTGGGCATGCCAAGCCCAAGCTGTGGGGTACAGCAGCAAAGCTGATCAAAATGAGATACAGTGAAGGGAGTTAGGAAGTAAAAAAAACCAGAAGCATCATAATCAACACCAGGTGTAGGCCAATTAAACAGCCATTCCCGTGTGCTCACGGGAGGGCACTCACTCACAATTTACCCAAACAAATCCGTGCTTAAAAACTCTCAGGAGTTTCACAGAAAAATCACATTTCTCTTCAGGGCTCTTTAAAAAATATTTGAAAGCACTCTTGCCTGTACACACCAGCTTTGCACACCAGAAACTGCTCCCTCTCAGCCCAGAAGAACTGATCAGTCTGGATTAATGTGCTGGCAGATGCTTTTTCCTTACAAAAGAAGTGAAAGTCCTTCTTCCCCCAGCTCACTTCCTTCAGCTGCCCCCTCTAATACTCCTCTGACTTCCTTCATGGGGGTGTTGGCTTTTGGCTTGCGCTTTCAAAAGGCATCTTAGGGGCAGCTGGGTGTTCAAGCCTGATTTATTTATAGGATTCAGGCACCCAGCTTCGGGCTCCTTTGAAGCACTCCTAGGATCAGCGCTATATTTATTCCAAGCACAGTTTTCCTTTGCTGTCTCATTGTTTGATGTGTAAGGAGGTGCATGTGAAAGTAGACAGAGTTTCACCATGTTCCATCAGGACCCACTGCCCACTCTACCTCCATCCTGTCCCTGGCAGCTTATCCTCATCCCAGCCCCTTTCCCTGGGACAAGCACAGTAACCCCAACCATCCATTCCAGGTATTGAGTCAACCTCCACCCCCAGGAATGAGCAGCCACATCCTGCCAGGGTGGATGTGCACCCCAGGACAAGCTACAACTTTGTTTGTGCCCCAAATCCCTTTCCTTCAGCATTCTGGAGCTAACTAACTTAACATGGCTGGTGGAAACATGAGATAAATGTGGAGCTCACCCATGTTGCTGCCCATTGTAGCAATCACTGGTGTTGATACAAGATACTTCCAGTCTCCCAGTGCCTTCTCAGGATTCCCCCCATCAGGATTCTTGCAATCCACAGGGAAATATCACATGGAACAGATCAGTAACATGGAGCACAGGATTTCCCAGGGTTTTGTTTGCCTCTGCTCACCTCACTGCCCAACACAGGCCTTAGTGCCACATGCGAAGGACTGTGGAGCAGCAGGAGCACAAAAACCCACATATCACTCCAGTGTAACCAAGGACAGGACAAAACCAGCTATTTTAAGCTCAGAAGGCACCCCTTAGGGATAGGATTCCTTCATCCATGATCCTGTTTATCAGCTGACAAAATCCTCCTGTGTGGTCTTCTGTCAACTGCAGTTGAACCCTCTTCCCCTTACACTTCTACAACAATAAATCCCATCATCACATGCTGACAATCGATTTTGCATGTGTAACTAACAGGTGTGGTGGGAAGAGGGTAAAGTGTCATCCTCTGGGTCTAGACGTGGATTTCAAGGCAGCCTTCAGCTCTAAACATTTATTGATTATTCACTTGGAAAGCCAAAGGCAGGGAGGGATGATGCTGGCTGTAGAAACCTTGGCAGGACGTGGCTGTAGATGCTGCACTGCCTTCATCACATTATCCTGAGGCATCTGAGTATGTGCTGATCTTTGACCTTGACCTTGTGACAACTGAAGAGAGGTCCTGGACCCATCACAACAAAGCAGCAGCTTTGCCTGAGCAGGGAGGAGATGCTCACACCCACCCCTGCTTGGATTCCTCCTGTTTGTGGTCCTCAACCAAATTGCAAAAGACAATCATCTGGCTGTTGTACTTCTTAATGCTGGTCGTCAGCTCGGTTTGAGGTTGTTGATTGTCATCAGGAGGGCTGCGGCTGCCTCTGCCACTTAACATTAGGATTTGTCACATCAAACGTCATCATCCTCTTAGTTTTTATTTTCAAGGGATTTCCGCTCTAACGATGTCATCAGGGGGGAAAAGGAAAGTGTGTTCAGCATGAATGAAACTGCCTGGAAGCTCTCCTAAGGGTTTTAAATTGTAGAAACAATGGCAGATTAAAGAAGCAGCTCCCTGAGCAGCAGAACCAAGGAAGCTGGATAATTGAAGGATCTATGTCTCAGGACTCAATGCCCCTCTAAAATTTTTGATGTCTAATAAGGGCTGAGCTAACAGTGCAGACTGAGGTAATTATTAGAGCTCCTCCTCTCCTCCATTAATCTGATTTCATGAATTCCACAGGAATTTAAATTTTTTGAGACCTTGACCCAAGTCGACAGGTTTGGAGGTTGTTATGTGGGGTCTGGACTATCATGGACATCTCAATTCCCCAGGAAACAAAGCTAAAACTCTTGGGTTGAGGCTCTACCACCTCCTATTGTGCCCAGTCTTTTATAATCACGCACAGAGAGCATATTCTGCTCCTTCAAAACACCATCACATGCGGGCTGTGCCAGGGCTGAGCAGCTGCCCCTTCCTGCCAGCACAGCTCCCTGTGAGCACCACGGAGGAAAACATCCTGATATGGCTTGGAAAAGACCATCCTGACGAGTGGAATCTGCAGGGAATGCTCAGCAGGGCTGTCTGTCACCGGGGACGGGCAGGATGACAGATGTTATATGAGGCCATGGCTGAAAGAGGAGAGAAGCAATATATATGTATATCTATCACACAGCCTGGCTTGTGCAACTAATAACACCAGAGATTAGATCAGTTTTACTAACGCTCATTTCTGCCGTTTCCTCGGGTTTTTTGTGTTCCCTCTGGCCTGGAGTATGTAAATAGACTGATTACCTGCTTCTTCATTCTGCTTCCAAAACACCACCTCTGCATTGCTTTCGCCAGGGAAGAAAATAACTCACGGTATAAAACCAGTTATATATCTTTTTATTATTATTTGATGGCAGCATTTCCATCATTGTTGTGATTGATCAAGCCTTTAAATCCTGTTCAAAAACTACATCTTTCCTCAGTTTCTGCCACTGTCCATGTAAGTACCAGGAGTTCATATCCAGCAATTCTTCTCTCCTTCTTCCTCCCTATTCCTTTGACAGGGGCTGTCAGAAGAGGTTTCCATCTGCCTTCCAGAGCTGAGTAACCAGTTCATTATAAAGTCAACATGACAGGTTGTGGAAAATGGAATGAAACCTTTCCATAACCACTGTATTTATGCAAAGAGAGATCAGTCTGCAGTGGGACTGCTTATTTTTGCAGATGTCCCTGAGCTGGGAAAACAGCATGGACCAGAGATGGTAAAAGGATTTTTGTTGTTAGTGATGTAGAAGATTGCAGCTCCAGGGGAAAAAAAAATAATAAAAAAATTGGACATTAAAAATAAAGTGCATGTTAGAAAAATTTGAAAAGATTAGAGAGAAAGTATCTGATCTAAATGGGCAAGAGCAGTTGTGTCCTCAGACAAATGTCTCAGTTTGCCTAGCTTTGAGTGTAACATAATTGAGGTTTCATCAGTCTAAGGGCCTCGGGAAAAAAATTAAAAAATAGGCAAGGGAGAGACAAGTTCTGAGACTCAGAAGTTTCCACTTGCGGAGACAAGGTTGTGGTGAGGTCAGGTGGATTTGGGATCCCCTACCAGGCATTTTAATTACAGTTCCATCTCTATCAGGGAGCACTTTCCCTTTGTAATGTGACATCAGATTTTTGGTCTGATTTTGGGAGGCGTTTCCCTGTCAGCAGGCTTTGCTCATATGTGAATGACAGGAAGACAAAGAGAGGTTTTCTTGCTTGCTTTGAAGCAAGCCCAGGTTGGATGGGGCTCTGAGCAACCTGGTCTAGTGGAAGGTGTCCCTGCCCGTGGCAAGGGGATGGAATGAGATCATCTTTAAGGGGTCCCTGCCAACCCAAACCATTCTGTGACTCTATGAGCCCTCCACACTCAGTGGGCAGAGAGGAAGGAGCAATGAGGGCTGCTCACATTTTTCAGAAGTAGAGAAGTGCCTCGTGTGTCACAGGATTGGTGCCCCAAATGTGCTGAGCACAGACTCCAGCTGAAGATCCACCTGCCTGCAGAGCACCACTGGAACAGGACCCTGGTTATTCAGAGGGTGTGAAGTTCAACATGCAGTGAAATCTCAATTTCACAGGAATTTCACAGCTGAAAACATTCTCCCACTACAAATGAATACAGAAGAGTTAAACCCATGCATGGAGCACAACAGACACTTAAAGAATGATTCCCCTGAACTGGAGGGAGGGTCTGTGCACCCACCACAGAGTGAACCTGAAGGGAGAAATGTGGCTCAGCAGGACAGCCCACATTGCAATAATGTTATCACATTTTTTCTCAAGTTGTTTATATCTAAAATTGACACATTTTATTGGGTCTAAGTAGTATCATAAAAACAATAAAAAGCAGCCCTGACATTTTTCTCCTCCCCTGCTGTCTCAGCCACTGCAGCACTGACCTTCTCCTCTCTGTATCGTCCATATTTCAAAGGAAAAGAAACTCAAAAACCTTTTTTCCTTCTCTACAAAGTTTGCCAGTGCTTGAAATATTGGAAGACCTTTTTTTGGGGTAAAATGACCATAAAAAAGTGCTACTTCTTCAGCAACTCCAACATTTTACTTAATTTTAAAAAGAAGTAACAGGAGATCTTAACCAAAAAAAAAGATGTGGAGATGTGTCTGGTAGGAACATTATCTATTTCAAGAAAACCAGCGTGGATGGCCCGTGAAATTAGGCTTTTATCACTCCAGAACATGACTATCTTTATCACATAGACTTGATCACACACAAGAGATTTTAGCTAGTGCATAATAACTTTTAAGTCCTAAATCCCTTAGGAATGGAGAAATCAACTCTACCTGACCATATCCATGTGCTTTAAAATCCCTCCAGTGCCACCATGGTCTCTGCCCACATCAGATAATGTAAGTCAGGCAGGGTTAGTGTTGGTAGCAGGCACCATCTGCCCCTGGCATGATCTGAGGGACAGTGACCATGGTTGTGCTCAGCAAGTGTCCACTGGGCCTGTGACCCTGCAAAACAACCAAAAAAGAGCTTGATATGTGGAGAGCGATGGGGTGGATTGGAAACACAGGTCACTGGTAACAATTCTTTGCTGACACATCCATGCAGACCTGTCACACGGCACTGCACTCTCAGGAGGTCACAGAATCACAGAATCACAGGATGGTTTGGGTTGGACAGACCTTAAAGCTCATTCACCTTCCACTAGACCAGCTCTCTCCAAGCCCCATCCAACCTGGCCTTGAACACTTTCAGGGATGTGTTCTTCTGGGCATTATTCTCCCCTTTTGGCACCTTAAAACAGTTACAACACACCTGAGATCTTCTGGCCAGCAGGATCCCGTGCTTGGAAAGCATGAGGTTATCCCATTGTGCTGTGGCTGGTGGCCTGAACCAAACAACAGCATCAGCATCCTGCCTCCCTGAAATTATTCCCAGTGCCTCAGCTGGACACAGTTTTCTCTTTCACTCCATCTCCTAAATATACTGCAAGTGCAAGAAATTGAGTTTGCTGTACCCCAAATTCACAAACAGCTGCATTTCAGCAGTGGATGAAGCAAGGCATCTCATATCCAACCTGTAGGTCTGCTGGTAGCACCTGTAAAACATTCTGAATATACAAAGTTCTGCAGACACAGAATATCACTGTTTAATCCTTTTAAAGCTCTTTCTCTGCACCAGGTTTGCACCAGTCAGTGACAGGCACCTGTGAAGGGTTAAATCAATAAAGCAAAGAGGATGCTACAGGCAGCCAGTTCACTTCCCAGTATCAAAGATATTTATACTTTCTCTGTGTCTGAGTTATTGTGATAAATATGTTGAGGTTGTTTTATTAGTAAGATAGTTGCAATCTCATGGAACTACTTGCTGTAATACAGAATTCATGAGCTCCTGGCAACAGACTGCATTAAACCACTTAACAGAGGTCACTTCTCCAAAGTTTAGACATTTACATTCTAACCAGCAGCCTGGCTGCAAGCAGAGATTTATCCTCAGCTGTTCAGCCCCCAACTGGAGGTTACTGGGGTGCTGGAGACGGGGGCTGTGTGTCTGGAACACCTCATGATGACCTGCAGGACAAAGCTGAGAGGGAGAGTTAGTTTACACAGACCTGGAAAAGACATTTTATTCCCCTTCTTTAGCAAAATAATAAGCTGTATCCACAAGGTTGGAATAGCTACTTAATATGGCCTCCAAAAATAGGAGCAGAGCAAAGTGAAGATGCTGCAAAGAAGCCACAGTTACAGAGAGTTGTAAAGAGGGGATTCGTTTTTTCTTAAATTGGCACCTTCAGGGACAGTAGCCATAGCCAAGGCACCAGAAACAAAGCTGATAGTGCCACCTCCTCCTCAGCAGGCTGGCAGTCAGTCCTGAACCAGCTTCCTGAAACAAAGGCTGCCCTGGAAACCCACCTACAGCCTGTTGGAGTGGGAAAGGGAGCTACCAAAGCAGGGCATGGACAGAGAGAGGCTCCAGTTTGCTCACAGATCCAACGGGAAGACTCAGACACAGACCCAAACACACACAAACCCTTCAGCAGCAGAAGAAATCAAGACTGCAGCTCGAGAGTGGCTTTGATGACCTGCACAGGAGTTTGCATTCCTCTCTGCCAGCAGTTTTCCTGGTCCCCTGCTGTCCATGTCCCAGCTGGGACAGACTGTTCAGTGGATGCGTTTCCCCTGAAGAGCATTGCCAGATGTGTCCCCTCCGGGTACAACTGCTCACAATCTGCATCCTGAGCATCCTTCCCACACAGCCTCTGGCTGCAAGGGCTGAGCCTCCTCCAAAGTTGCAAAACAAACAAACAAAAAAGGATATTTTTTGGTTTTTTTTAAAAAAAGATCTATTTATCGGGGAAAGAAGACTTGTGGGGAAGATGATAGCAATAAAACACCATTCTAAAGCCTGGGCATTATTTTTAAAGGAAATTATTAGTTCATAAAAATGCAACTGGGTAAATAATAGGTTAGTCCATCACATAAACACGTTCTAAAAATAACTTTATTGGATCTAAAACATCTATAGTGGCTTGGCTTATTTATCATTTTAACATATATCCATAGTCACAATGAATTTATTAAAATGTTATATCCCATAATCTGCCTGATCAAACTCAGATAAATCGTTGTGCTTTGAGCATCTTGTTAACAAGCAATTAATCACAGCCCCTGAGTGCAGCAAAGGAGCTAATTTTGATATTTACTGTTCTTGGTGGCTTATGTAATGTGTTCTCCAGAGCTCTTGGGTCCTTCTTGATATCCATAGAAGTCAGGTGTGATAAGTAGAGATGTTTCCCTTCATGCAAACAAAGAATTCTCATACAAATACCTTTGATAAATATCAGCACAAAAACCCAAAACCCTTGCACATTCTGACCTCCATGATCTGTATCCAACTACTTTATTGCCATTATCCCTCAGCATCACTTTGTTTTGAACATGTCTGAGTTAATGGATGATCTGTGCATTCCTGATTCAGTCTACTCCAAGAAATGTATATACCAGAAATACCAAGCTGGATAAGATACAGAAAATCAATTTATTTCTGGGATCAAATGATACTGCAACATGCCAGGCAAGTCTCCATTGTCTTAATCCCCCCATATCACTACCAGGTTAAATACTGGCTTAATGCAACCATATTAGGGTTTCCTTTCCCTTTATTTTTTTTTTTTTTTTAAATGAAAACCTCTCAGCAATCTTCCCTCTCTGTTCTGACGCTGTAAATAATTGATCATACTGACAAAACATTTCAGCTGGACCAAAGCTAACATTTACCCTCAGTATCCTCCAAATCAATCCCAGGAACACGGAGGGGCTCAGCGTGGAGCCAGTTGCACTGAGGCCATTAAACTATCATTGTGGTCTGGGTATTTGTTGGAATAAATTGTTTGTGTTTGTTATCATTTCTTAGTAAAACTAATTAAGGAACTAATTGATTGTTTTGTTGTTCTACTAATTAACTCCATATGGCGCACATCTCCATGGAGATACTGTATGAGTTATTGAAACTTCAGTGATTCAATGCGTCACTATTGGATATGGGGACAATTGTTTAAATCTAAGCCTCCTTTCTATTTAAATCTCCTTTTGAGATGTGCTCTCTGCCTTTTCCGCCTCTCTCTTTTGGTTATAGACGTTTTATGAACCCAACTATATAAAAACAAGCAATTTGAAAGGCAAGGCAGCCAAAGAAGCTGGAGATGTGGTTAATTGCCATGAGAGGCCTTTATTCTGTGAATAAATGAGGAAGATGTTGGCAACTTTGCTTCTTTGCTCTAGGCTAGTGAGAGCAAAATCTTTAGGTTCACTCAGTAGTCAACAGAGCAAGGTAGGTTCCTTAAATCAGTAATTCCACAGCAGCCCAGCTCCTCCTCCAGCTTCTAGATCAGCCACCCTCTGCATTGAAAGCAGAGAAAGATTAGCACATAAATAAGTCCCCCAAGAAATCTTCTGAGTGCCCTCAACCATCACTAAAATCAGGACTAGTGCAAACAATTCCCAGAAAAGCAATTAGTGGGGCTATTTAAGTTATTCCACAGTCAGCACCTTCTCCCGGGATTTGGATGAAACAGGTTCAAATCCCACCTTTGCTACAGCCTCTTCCTGCTTTATATTAAGTTTGTACAGATCAACCATATGGTATCTAAAGATCCCCAGCATCTGTGTAGCACAAGTAATTCGTGTTCCTGCGACAGGGAATCTGATCCTACGTGTTCCTGGCTATTTTTACCCATTGTAAGTCACAGTATGATGCCTGCTTTTGGGTCACAATGGTAAAAATTGAACACAGGACCTATGATTTAAAAAAAAAAAACAGAAAGTTTGTCTCTCAATCATCTCTAAAGTTTGATGGCAGAGCCATCATTCTATCAGAATAAATTAGTGCAATTATCCCTTCTACTGAGGCCAAGGCAGCAGTTGCTAAGACAGCCCTGTGGTCAGCTCACACAGATGCAGGTTCTACCCACCCAACAAAGCACACACTGAAAATTAGGTTCAAAAACTAATTTGTACTCCAAAGAAATTCTTTGGTGAATAAATAAACACAGCATGGGGTAAATATTCAGAGCTCTCTTTAGAGGCCGGCTTTGATGAGAGTGACTGGATAAATCCCTTCAAATTTCATCTGTAGCTGAGCTTAATGCTGATGAGAGACTGGACTGGACAGAGAAGGATTGCTGCTGTATTTCAAGGTTTCAAGCTGTCTGGCTCAGATATAAGGGCTGGATGCAAAAGCAACATGTTAAAATGACTTCTCTGGGGTCTGCACCTGATGAGGCCAGAAAGCTTTTGAGTTCCAGTGATCCCAAAAGCCACACTGGCAGACACTTTGACTTCCAGTAAAGACACCTCTGACTGAAAGGAGGCAGATGAAAAGGCATCTACTAGTGGGGCACCTGGGCAAAAACCAGGTTGCTGGCTCATGTCCTCAGCAAGAAAAGGAATTAGGAGGACAAGGACTTAGTCCAGAATGCTAAAAGCCATGGTTAGACTTCTCTGTAGCATCAGTTTTCTCTGTGTTTTTTTTTTTTTTTTTTAGTTTTTCCTAGAGTCCAATCCTTTAAGGAGTTCCCAGAAAACCAAGTGAGAGCTTGATTACCCAACCAGGACAACAACAAACCAAACCACCCCACTTCATCCTCAATTCCATCTTCATCTAGTGTGCTTAGTTAAAGTCCAGAACCACCAGGACACTGCCTGGAGTCCGACACAGAGGCAGAGAGAAAAAGAAAAACAGGGAATAGGGGAATATTTTTTCTTCCTTGTACTCTTTAGTATTCAGCCCTGACCTATTTTAGCCCTAAGCATTGTGTCATGACTGATGATTGCTCTCCTCTGGCCTTTGTTTTCAGCTTTCAGATTGTTGATGTATTACAGAAATGATGTTGTCTGAAGCACCTCTGCTGATCACCGAGGCAGCAATCAGCTCACCCTTCGATGAGCCATTGAGACAGTCAGGCGGGCAGCAGCATTAGCCTGTCAATTCTGGCTCTTCCAACAGTTAGAACAATTTTGGTGAATTACAAGCAATAGAAAATCACTTTAGCTGCTCATTAGCTGGGAGACAGGAACGATGATAAATGCTCAGAGACTTTGAAATGGCTTATGCATACACAGAGTCCCTCCACAGCAAGGTCCAGTTAACCCTTGGGCTGGTCAGAAAGTAGTGGTAGCTACAAGGCAGAGACCTGCTGGGCTCTGCTCATGGATTGGCAAAAAAACCAACCTCCAGCAGAAGCCACAGCTTCCAAAATGAAGCATCTGCAAGATTTGAACCTCCATATCTTATCAACACGTTGGAGTGAGTCCAGAGGAGGCACCAAGATGATCAGAGGGATGGAGCAGCTCTGCTGGGAGGAAAGGCTGGGAGAGTTGGGATTGTTGAGCCTGGAGAAGAGAAACTTCAGGGTGACCTAATTGTGGCCTTCCAGTACCTGAAGGGAATCTACAAGAAAGATGGAGAGAGACTATTTACAAGAGCCTGGAGTGACAGGACAAAGGCAAATGGCTTCAAACTGACAGAGAATAGGTTTAGATTGGATATTAGGAAAAAATTCTTCCCTATGTGGGTGGGGAGGCCCTGGCACAGGTTGCCCAGAGAAGCTGTGGCTGCCCCATCCCTGGAAGTGTCCAAGGCCAGGTTGCACAGGGCTTGCAGCAAGCTGGGATAGTGGAAGGCGTCCCTGCCCATGGCAGAGGGTTGGAACAAGACGATCTTTACAGCCCCTTCCAACCCAGGCCATTCTACAGTTCTGTGATCTTCCACTGAACTGAAAAACTAAGCCTGTCTCATTTTTTTGTAGGAATGTGGCACAAAGATGTTGTTTTCCATGGTCTGCTCTATCCCTCTGAAACACAGTGACTTCAGCAGCCTGATTTCATTCTGTTCACACACACCTGAACTACGCTTTAGATGCACAAAAGCATGTACTGGATAATGGAGTGGAGAAGGTCTATGGGAGTGATGTGATTGCATTGCTTAAGGTTGCTTTCTCATGTGGAAGGAGACCACTGTAAATACTAACATGGAATTTAAAGGCCTCTTGGTGCAGCTGTTTTGTGAGGACGGAAAGTCCTGTATCAGAATTGCAAGCTGCTGACACTGCAAGCCAGGGCATGTTGCAATGTCCTATACACAAGTTTTGGAGGTTTGATATTAATAGTTATGGGAAAGTAACTCAATCAGAGTTCTTGAACCAGCAGTTTCAGTCTGGGCTCCTCGCACAGGTCATATCTCTCAGACCTAAGAGGTGAATTACTAAATAAAAAGGAGAGGAAAGGATGGCAAAAAAAGGCAGTAGTAGGGGAAATTCTGATAATATAAGTTTACAGCTGCAATGATCTCGGTACTTAGACGCTCCTAAATCACCCACTCGCACACTGGAAGCTGCTCAAACATCATGGTGATGAACCTTGTACAAGAACCTGGAAAGAAGCAAAGATGTGGAGTGACTGCCTAAAGGGTGAGGAATGCTGGAGATGAACAAAAACAGATCCTGAACTCATCAGGCCTACAAAAGGATTCTAAAGCCATCCTAGCAATTTGGGCCTGATTTTAAATTGTAGCACCACTGTGGTGTTGGCCCCTCACCTGCCCAACACACGTTCCCCTGACTGCAACAGATAATGACTGAGGGGCCACCACGAGAGGGGCCATTTGTGCAGCTCGGCCTACAAAGCCCCGAGTACCTGTGATGAGGGAGCTCATTGTGAGGACTGAATAATCCAGATCTGGCCCTGAAATTCTGAGCATTCATAGGCCGAGCTGCACCTCTGAGCACTTTGTCTCTTGTCTGCTGCTATTTTAGGCAGCGTGCTGAAGGACCGGTTCCTCCCGCCATGTCATTGAGAATGACAAAGCCTCTCTACAGCATTCAGGAGAATTGGATGGATGAAGGACAGGCAGGACAAAGAAGCTGATATTTTGAGAAGCTTCCTTTATTCAGATCAGGTCTTTTAACTTGCCCTCATGCCTTTGTTCCGCTGATTTAATGATTCCTTCCTCCACGCCTCCCCTCTATTTCCATTTGTGTGGATCAACTACAGCAGCAGGAAACCCTTTAATTGGCAAAAACATTTGCTGAGCTGCAGAGGTCTGCAGGTAAAGGAGCACATTCAATGAAGTTCTTTCAGCATGTAGGAGAAGAAATTGCCATACCTTCTCTATTGGCATTAGCAGGACCATTTTCTCCTCTTTGGGTCTGGATTCTGAGATATCCACAACTGGTCAAATAGGCACTGCTGCTCCATTTCCCTCTTTTTATCAGGGAAAGAAAGATGACACAGGAAAGAAAGTTGGCCTGGGAACTAGGAGACCCAAGTTTAGTTCCCTGTTTCACTGCAAACTTCCTGTTGGTCTCCCAGTAAACTCCTTAAGTGCAGCACTTGGGCATTGCTCTGCAAAGTGCTGCAATAGGCAAGACTCAGGAAACTAAGTCATTAACCTTCAGCTAAACTTAAGCTCTTAATTCAATACATCACCTTGAGTATGTCACTTGGACATCTAAGTAATTCCAGTTATATGGTTTTTAACAGAATCTCAGATCTATCCCTTTACAAATCTGGTCCTTCGAGTGACTATTCACAGGTCACCCCCTGAGACATAACAGTTCTGTACCAGGCTGGAGAAATGTGAGATTACTGTGCTGCAGCCTGAGGCACCAAGGTGTTTCAGTGAGTCACAAACACCTCAAATCTGCAGTTCTTGAACTGTGGTCCATGGTCTGCAGCTGATCTCTGTGTTTATGGTGTAGCACCTCTCACAAGTCTGTGCTATTTATGCCACCAAGGCAAAAGACTCACCCAAAAACCTGACACATAGCTAAAAAAGAAGAGACAGGATTATGCTTTGGAGATTGGTATCTCCATGGCAATCAAACATAAGGGAATGAGATACACCTGGAAGACAGACCTACCAGGGGACTTCACTCGCTGACGTGGTGAGACAATGGACAGATGGAGGAAACCAATACAAAATACCTTGATAACTCCAATAACTGATGGACTGAGACAACTTTATGCTTCGGTTGATTAGCACGCTGAGATGTCATAAAAAGAAGCAAACCTGATACACTGGTCCATCTCTACAGAGATGTGACAGACACATCAAGAATACTGATGCATTGGGACCAGGAGACCTCCAGTTGAGCTTGGTGTTCATGCCCGTAATTGTTACGTTCCAATTCTGCATTTAGATGGACAGAAGCCTGTAGGAGAATATCAAACTTCCACTAAGACCTTTTTAAATAATAATTACTCTGTAGCAGTGCCGTGAAATCTGTTATTAACCTGAGGCCAAAGGCCACTCTGTTAATCAGTCAGGGCTCATATTCTATCAAAAGAAGCTGGGGCTGATTGCTGGTCTAATCATAGGGTGACAGAGACTGTCAGGCGTGACATCTCTACTAGAATAAAAACAGCCCTAAGGGCCCAACTTTGCTGTGGGGGTTACAGACAATGGCTCTTCTGCAAAGGGATTTTGTGTTGGACATGGCAAAGTGACACTTCCATAACTTATGTATGTGGTGACTCTTGTGTTCTCAACGGGACATCTCCCTGCCTCAGGGGCTACAAGTAGGAGAGGAACAGCTCTGCAGGGTGACAGCATAAGAAACAGCGAGCAGTGTGTGTGTCCTCTCACACACACACCCCCTTTCAGGTGGTTTTCAGAGCCTGCTACCCTGTTAGTTGCTGAGAGAGGAGTGTAATGAAAGCAGAAATCAGTGGGATGCTCCCCCCCATCCGCTTGCTTTGCCTTTCACAGCCCAGATGAAATCCCCTCCTTTGCTGACAACCAACACAGACCCCACGTGGAGCTCAGGTCCCAGGCAAGCTCTTGCCAAGAAAAGGAACAGCCTGTACAAGGGTGCAAAACAAGGTGAGAACATGTAGGATGGAAAGCTAAGAGTACAGTGCCTGAGAGCTATGAGGGGACAGAGTTATTGAAAAGCAAGAAAAATGGGGGAATTAGGCTGGGGGGAGGCAATTGAGTTGTAAAGGCACATCAGTGTGCAATTGAAGGAGAGAATGGACTGGCTACTCTATTATAAAGCAGTTTTTGCCCTTGAACTAACACCTTGCCACCTGCCCTGGGCGAGCTCCTCCTCAGGTTCATCAAGCAGAAGCTCTGAAGGGAAACCACAGCAGCTCCAGGTTCTTTACTCTCAGATGCTTTATTGAAATTCTCTCCATCTCCCCTCATCTTCTGCTTGTATTACCAGATTAAACTGTCCCCTGGAAAAGGCCATCACGACCTGGAGGAGGAGATCCCATTTCCACTCCAAGCCCCAAGAAATAGAGTCTCTGCAAAGTTTTACAGACTCATAAGTTCCCATCGTTACAAGAAATCTTCTGGCTGGAAATGCAAGCAAAGCCTAAGTGACAGATGCCAGCAGGTTTCTATCCCACACGGCACAAAACCCATCTGCATCGGAAAGGGAGAGTGGGGAAGTGAGGAATCACACCAGAGTGGTGGAGCTCAGCACCTTTGCAGGCTCCGTGGGGCAGGGCTGACTTCCTGGGATGCAAAGGGAAGGGAGGAAAGGATAAACACAGAGGTGTGGAGACTGCTTCTCATGGCTTTCAAAGGAAAGCAGCAGCAGGTACCTCACACAACACATGTGGGGGTCACGGGGACACAGCCACACTGCTCATTTTGTCTCCCTGGGAGCTGGAGCTTTAGCCACACTCATCTTGTTGCTGTGTATTCCTGACCTTTTCCCCCAAGACTTTCTGTAGCCTCCAGTCTCTGCAGCAATTTCCTTTCCATTGCTGAGGTTCAGTCCCTGTCAGTCATCCTTGACCTCCCCCTTTCCCCTCCCCTCCCAGACCACACACAGCCATACCAAGCTGCATATAAACCTCAGGGTTCGGGTTATTTTTTTCCCTACACAGATCTAGACCTTTGCTCAAACTCTCACTATCATCCTCGTCTTGTCCCCGTTCTTGACAGCATAAACTTCTCACTCTGTCCCTCTCTTGGCAGGTGTATTACCAAGATGCCACTGACAACCATCTGCACCCTGCCTGCTGCACTCCCCTCGCTCCTGGCTGGTCTCCACAGCTCCTGAGCACTTCCAGGGTCACAGCCTTGTGCTCGTTTCCTGAAACGGTTTCAGCCACTCAGTGACGCTCCCGCATCCCTTCCCCATGCACAACCCACCAAACAGGGCAGCCTGCCAGCCAGAGAGAGGTGTCCTCACTGTGCTCCCCATCTGCTTTGTCAGGGAGCAGCGAGGCCAAAAAATCAACCCCAGCCACTGGGCCACTCTCGAACTGTTCCTCTGCTCTCAGCCTTCACTGCACGGTAACATATGCAAAGCACCACCCACCCTCACAGCTCCCCCACTGGAAGTCACAAATCCAACTAATTAAAAGCCAGACTCTCCCAACAAACATCACAGTGCCTCTCTGCCTGGGCTGGGAGGGAAATGCTGGGAGTGCACGACAGCAGGCTGTCGCTGTGACTTATTACTTTGTCATCCTGTAAATATTATAGAGGCCATATGGATTTTCAATACCTGAGCACAACGCTGCCATTAATATCGAATGTAATAAGATATTATATGCATGACAATCACAGGGAGAAATTGCCAAGCTCAGAAACTGCCTGGTGGAGCTATGCACAGTTTGTTTTTGCCATGAAAAAGTCAGAGGAAGCCATAATGAATCATTTAGCTGACGAATTTTATCTCTTTTTCTGTTTGCAAACTGTCTGCCAGCAGATTGTCATTTTCTCAAATGTGTCCATTATTTGGAACTCGTCAGTGGACAACCACTTACATGTCTAATCATGGGCCATTGCTGAAGGATTTGTTGTGGGTTTGCATCACACTGAACGTGAGCAGATTTGAGCAATTCCCTGGGTCCTGTCATGTGGTTCTCCTTCCTGAGTGGATGAGACGGTTTGGAAGCCACTGTGGATACTAAGGACTGTGCATCAGAAACCTGCTTAGCATGGTTTTGGCAATACTTGTTGAAGAACAGCTAAAAGTGGGTCTGTGCAGCATCTGGAGCACTCTATCAAAGCTGTGGAAGAGGGTGATAACACCAGTGGGCTTCTCTGACCTTGCTCTCCACTGTCCAGTCCTGCAGCACTGGGATCAAGGGCAGAGTTTGCCCTTGCAGGGACTGAAGCCCTCACTGAAGCCCACACAACACTGGCTGATTTCCTGCCTAATGGGGCTGAAACTTTTTCTCCTATAACCTCCTAAATCCAGCGGACTTGGTGAGAAAGTTTCCCTGAGTTTAGGCCATCAGAGCCAGTATTAAACTGGAGATAATAACCCTTTCCTTTGCCTCCTGAGGGTATTTTTACTTGTTGAAAGGAACAAATTGCAAGAACCTGATAGAAAGCATCTTCCTTTCCATATCCTCCCTATTCCCTTCCCAGGGCTGTGCTGGCTGGTGGTAATATAAAGGCAGTGCCCTTTGAGTATATGTAGTTTACAGGAAGCTTGCACTGACCATTTGCATAATGGACTGTGCTCCCTGGTGCAGAGTGTGACAGGAATGGCTTATACACACTTTATTACAGATTTAATATAGTGCCTTCCACAAGAGTCAAATACAGATCTGAACAGGAAAACAAGCCCCTCACGAAGCACATGGATAAGCACATAAAGCAAGAATAAACTGAGATTAGGCAGGGTGGGGAAAAAAAGCACAAAAGGAGTTGAGTTGGGTTTCAAATGAGTTAATGAGCCCATGGTTTGGCTGTCTGAAGGGAGATTTCTACCAAACTGCTGAGCACAAGAGAAAAGGCTCAAAGTGTGGAATTTGAAACCAGTGACAACATAACCACCGAGAATAAACCTGACAGAAAATGCAGGGAGAAAACCCAGTGCCTGCACGGCAGCAGCAGTGATCCCAATTTCCCTTCATTTCCATCAGGGGCCTCCCAGCTGTGGCTGCCAGAGGAGTTTATAAAAAGATGGGCTCTCCCCTTTCTACATGCAGGGAAACTGAGGCACAGAGCGATGGAGTGACTTGTCCCAAATCATCAGTGGGGAATACAGAAGGAGAACCCCATCTTGTGACACCCAGACCAGTTCTGTGCTGAGAGTTCCCAAACTGAAAACTGCACAACCTGTAGCTCACAGGGCTGCTGCGGGTCACCTGCCAAAGTGTCATCCATAAATTATTTTCATTTTAAAGTGTTACCCTTGAGAAATACTGGGGGCCATAAAGAGTCCGAGGCCCTAAATATTTGCAACAACTGCATTAAGCCATATAATATCTCAGCAGAACACAGAAACTGTCTGAAAAACAGCTCAACTCATACATGTCTCAGGTGGGATCGTTTTGTTTCCTCACAACTTCTGTGACTGGGACAAGTGTCTCTGACTTGATCTCACTGACCAAGAGGAGAGAGGAGGGCACAGGCTGTGTAGATACACTTGGATCTGTGTAAGGGGGGAAAAGGAAGGAGAGAAATTGCCTTTTTGGAACCAGTTTCCCATGACAACGTTAGAATGGTACAAGATAAGGAGAGTCCCCCCTCCATGAAATACAATAAAAACAAAATACAAAAAGAGAATGGCAACAAGGAGAAAAGCTTTTCAGTGAAGTTAGAAAAGCTATTACAAGTAGCAAAACAAGCTTCACTGTACCACATAAAGCTGTACACAGCTGCCCACAGCACAATGAGGTGCAGCTTGAGTGATCCAGGCTCTTCAATAAATCTGAAGCCAAGGCCAAACTTGCAAATATTTACAAAGCTCCCAGTGAACCTTCCACTAGTGCCTGGCTCCAGGAGATCTCTTTTTCTGCTTTCTGGCTCCACCTGGCTAACCCCTTCTTCAGCCTTCGCTTGAGACACCCAAGAAGTCAAATTTCTCTTGCAGTTTCCCATCCCTGTGGCTGGTGTGGTCCGACATCCTCCTCTTGTTTTATTGTTCTTCTTCACTGCTTTGTCTAAATCTTGCCTGCAGCATCACCAGGGAAAAGATCAGGCAAAAAAAAAATACGGATGGTGCTACATTATTAAATCATAATAATTTTCAGAACTGAGATCTGGAGAGGAAAAGAAAACCAAAAAAGTATTTGTTTATACTGAAACTGTCCAGCCCTTTGCTTATCCTCATGAGAAATGTTTGGATGGAAATCAAGACAGGAGACAACTTCTACTGATGAGGTTTTAGGCTGGTAGAAGGACTGAAGATAAAGAATGTTCCCTCCCAGTATCAACAAGTCCACACAGCCCAGCTCTAAATGACTCAGTTTCCCTGAGATAAACTGGTCCTACTGAATGCATTAAGATCAGCATTCTGGATCTAAATAAAGGTTACTTGTGGGTTATAAAGGCTGAGGTCACTTGGCTTGTTCAGCCTGGAGAAGAAGAGGCTGAGGGCAGAGCTCATCGGGGTCTGCAGCTTCCCATGAGGGACAGGGGAGGGGCAGCTCCGATCTCTGCTCGCTCTGACCAGGGACAGGACCTGAGGGAACAGCTGGAGCTGTGTCAGGGGGCTTGGGATGGGTCTCAGGGAAAGGTTCTCCCCCCAGAGGGTGGTTGGGCACTGCCCAGGCTCCCCAGGGCAGTGGGCACAGCACCAAGGCTGCCAGAGCTCCAAGAGTGTTTGGACAATGCTCTGAGGGACAGGGTGGAATTGTTGGGGTGCCTGTGCAGAGCCAGGATTTGGACTCAGTGATCCTGGTGGGTCCCTTCCAGCTCAGGATAGTCCCTGATTCTGTGATTCTAACAGTCAGCATGCCCCTTGCAATGTGAGGGCTGGGACAGAGCCAGCCTGTGCCAGAGGTTCTGCTGGGGCTCCGTGAAATAAAAACAACTTCTGGAAAGGGCTGATAAATAAAAGCAGGAGATCTCAGAGACTAAGTTAATACATGAATGAAATAACAGTTTGGAGCTGGAAATGAAACCCAGATTTTTGTAGCTCAGAAACAGGAGACAGCAGAGATGGATTTATCTTAAAATGGAAAGACACAGAGTGACAGAACCTAAAAATAAAATCTCATTCTTGGTTGTGCTGAATAGTAAACGATTAGCAGCATCCAGTTGGAAACACCACTTGGGCTCTGACAAACACACTGCCAAAAAAAATCAAAAACCTAGGGAAGGAGCACTAAATCCGTACTCTGTCTGCATATAAACTAATCCTGAAACTACTAGGAAGTGCCAGGAGACCCCTGAGCAGAGGAAAGGATACAGAGCTGAGCTGTGCACAAAATTCCTTTAAAAATAATTGGAGCGGCTGACTGCCCAGGAGGAATGGCCTGAGCGATTCCTGCCACAAATGGTGGGCACACAAGGCCTGAAATAAACAGCTTAGAGACAACTCCAGGCTGAAAAGATCCTTCCCACAGATTCGGGGGTGTGGAGCTGAAGAAATCAGCAGCCCTCGGTGATCCCTGGCTCATCCCTGTTCCCACACACCTTTATGCAGAGGAGGAACTCGACCCAGGACACATCAAGGTTAAAGCTGGCAATCAATAGCTCCAGCCTAACTGAGGTATTCATTTGATAATGAGAAAATTTACCTCTTCATGTGTCGATTTCCTCATATGTAAATGAAGAACTATGATTAGACACCAGGATAATGACACTTGGGCAAACCATGGATATTTTTAAATTAATTTCCTTCTGCTACATACACCTGAAAGCTAAAAGGCAAATGGATTTAGCCTGATTTTTAATGAGAGCTGAGTATGGGTTTTAGGACAATACAGATTTGATTTGCAATGGGACAGCTCTCAAGGAGTGTTTGGACAATGCTCTCAGGGCCAGGGTGGGATTGTTGGGGTGTCCTGGGCAGGGCCAGCAATTGGTCTCTGTAATCCCTGAGGGTCCCTTCCAGCTCAGGGTATTCCATTATTCTGTGACTCTGTACTGGGGAAAACTGGCATGCAGAGCAGGTCAGTGCTCTAATGCACCAAATTGGAAGAGGTGAGACTGTAGATTAGGACAACTATTGACCAACCCTCTGCTTTGAAATGTGTTAAACAGCGATTTTCATACTGTCTCAAAAAAATATACTTGTAGCAGGACCTGAAACAGAATTTAAGAGACCACAAGCAGCAGTCATCTTCTAGTTCATTGGAGATGTGTATGAACAGCAAGCAGTTTTAGCAACACACAGACAACACGTTGTGCCATTATCAGCCACTGAAATCCTGTTTCCTCCATTAAAAATTCCAATTAATTATCAAGACACATTACAGAGTGAGAAAGCCTCTTATCAGAAAAGGGTCACACTTCCTGCTCCTGCATTTCCCTCTGCCTGCCTGGCTGGGAATATTCACCACCTATCACAGCATCGAATGAGTTCCTGCCCATGTCATATTATTTACAAAACCTTTCACACAGCTCCAATACACCGGGACTGTGAGTGATAATAAACTCTACTCTGACATATCAATGGCTCAAGGAAATTTCCTATTGCAATTCTCAACACAAAATGAAACATCCTAGCAGGAGCCAAAGCTGGAGGATTCTGCTCTGAGAGCAATGATTCCAGGTAATTTATCATTATGAAATGAAAATGCAAAAGCCATTGGAGTCTCCCAAAATGATACAAATAAACCCGTGCTGTAAAGTCCATGATCGGTGAGGGTTTATATTCAGCAGCACTCGGTCCAATAAACATCAAGAGACTAAATCACTCTTCATATATCACAGTTACCTTCCAGGGTGTCAGGAAGGGAGCTTCCAGTGCAACTGGGACACAGGGCAGCTTCCATGACATTTCCCTCCACAGTTTCCCTTTGCTATCAATACTAGGAACAGTAAACTAGAGAACTGAGCAGTGTAATGTAGGGTGAGAGATTCAATTACTGCCCTCAAAACCTGTCCATCAGACTTTTGCTCATAGCTCTGTCTGACCTGGGTTTTGCTGGACGTGAATAGAGGTTGGTGGATGCTTTCTGAAATTGTACATTGGTCAAAAAGTGTAGTCCTGAGACAAAAAATTTACAAATATGAGGTAGTAAACCTGCATAAAGCATCCTTGAATAACTGCAAGTGAAACAGAAGGTTTAGGCTTGAATACAACATTTCTGTTCAACTTAAATCTGAAATGTATTGCTTGTGACTGGATAATTCAAGCTACAAAGCAAAGCTTTTTGGTAGGGCTCTAATCAGGATTCAGTGTACTGCTGAGCTGATGGACTTCCCAGTGGAAACAAGTCTAGTGTGCACTTTGTGCCTTGCATGGCCCTGCCAAAAAAATGCTCATTCTCCCATATAACAATAAAAGGACAAGAGGAAACAGCTTCAAGTTGTGCCAGGGAAGGTTAGAATGGATATCAGAGAAAATTTCTTCATGAAAAGGATTGCTAAGCACTGGGCCAGGCTGCCCAGGACAGTGGTGAAATTATTATTCTTGGAAATGTTCAAAAAATGTGTGGATGTGGCACTTGGGGTCATGGGTTAGTTGTGGGCTTGGCAGTGCTGGGTTAATGTTCAGACTCAATGATCTTAGAGGGCTTTTCCAGCCTAAATAATCCTATACTTGAACTCCCATAAGATCAGCAGTAGAAGTCTCCTAATTCAGGGAGAAAATGCTTGTTTCAAAGGCTGCTTTGTGGGAAGAAAAGCATGTTATTGCCTGCATTTCCAACCTTTCAAAGTCGGCATGACCTCATGGCTCCATCTCTGCTTCCTGAAATTAGACAGCTCTTCAATTCCTTTGTCAACCTGTGCCTGGGAGTGACTCGGGATCAGAATGGCAGGTGGGGTTTGTAGGTGCCAAGGTGTGTAGGAAAAGCAGCATGAGGTTATTGAGCTAAAATCCCAGAAGCTGGTGCACAGCAAAAGTAATGTGCCTGAAAAGTGCTGCATGGAAGGCTGGAATTACAGAAGTCATGGCAACTTCGGCTCGAATTTCCAGGGTATGAAATTTCCACCTCTTTAACTCGTGCTGCACCTCATGTGTCTCTAACCAGTGCTATTAATCTCACTAGTCTGCTCACATTCCTGCTGTCTGAAGACTGGGAAAAAAGCAGGGGGTCACTCAAATGGCTTTTTAGGAAATTTCCTTGGACCAGACTCAGATGAGAACCGAGTTACACTTGAGACGATTTTGTGCCATGAGACTGGTGGTTCACTGATGTGATTATGGAGAGTTTTGAAACTTGTAAGAGTGGTAAATATCAGGCTCCCTGAGACTTGCTGAGTGTATCCAAATAGAAATTATGCCTTTCTGTCAAAAGTGGCTGTGTTTGTGCTGAGAGTGACAATCTCACTGTAAGCAGGCAAGCAGAGCAGGGGAGGATATTAATGAGGCAGAACCCTGTGTTGTACAAAGGTCCCCATTCTGTTTGCATAAGCAGGAGGTAGAGCCCACCCACTCAGTGCACCCCTCGATCCCTCTGAGGTCCATGTGCCATCCTATTCTCACCCATTCCCAACCCACCAAGCACAGGTAGCTCGGCTCCACCTGCCAGAGATTGCAGAGGGCTAAAGGGACAAACATCACTTGCCAGCTCCCATCAGAATACATTACCCCAAAGAAGTTAGAGAGGGCACACCTGAGCAGCCTCCAGAATGGTATTTCAGCCCAGGCAAGACACTGGGATGCACACAACAAAGGAATATTTAGAGATGAGGAAAGGCATAGAGTCTGGCTGAAGGCAGCTAAAGAAATAATGGACAAACCCTCTGAGCCTGGAGTGATTGTGTTAGAGGAAATAAATCCTCACTGCGAATTGTTTGACTTTCACTCCTCAGTTTCATGCTTGGAAGTTCAGCTCTTTCTTTCACAACATACTGACAAGGGATTTTCAGGTGATTGGCTCCCACAGATCCCTGAAAAGAGGTGTGATGGCACAAGTGTCCTGTCTTCATTGGTACCCAGCAGCATGTCAGAGAGTTAAAAAGATGTTTCAGAAAGAGAGAGAGAGAAAGAGAAGGGACCTGCACAAACCCTGTGTTTCCAGTCAGGCATTCTGCAAGTTAATTCAGATGACACAGCTTCGGATGGAAAAGTTTCTTTTTTATTCTGTGTCTAATGCAGATGAAGGGTAATACATATGGAACTTGTTTTTCAGCAGCGACTCGCAAAGTAGTCGAAGTTTTAAATCTGGGGCAAGTAAATCAAGCAGAAATAAAGAGAGAGGACATGGAAGTTGTAGTTGTCCTTCTCTATCACTGAGCAGGGGAGCTCTGGGAGGGCAGAGCAGAGGCTGTGCATCCTCCTGAGCAGCCCCTCTGCCCCTCACTGCTGCCTGCTCTGAGCCCCTGTTGGTGGTGAGGTGACACAGACACTGCAACTGTCTGGGAAAAAAAACAGTTCAAGGGAATTTAGAGAAATCAAATCATGTAGCAGGAACTGCAGTGCTGGGAAGACACCATTTGTTTTGGAGTTTACCTGGCTTTTCTGGCTTTCCCGGTGTGGGGAAGGAGAGCAGCGTCTGACTGGGATTTAGAAAGAAAAAAAGTAATAACAGAAACAAAGAGGAGACTGGGCAGAACAGGGCGGGGGGTTGGAAATGTCACAGTTTATCTGTCTGAAAGTCTTGGAAATATTATTCATATCCCCAAACTGGTAAACACTAAGGTATTTAAATAAACCCCCATTAAGTCCTCTATCATTAGACGAAATGCTTTCCCAGATGTTATTCATTTCTCTCTGTACCAAAATTCTGATTTTACTCAGTAGGGGACCTTTTGGTATGACAAATAACTAAAATGGTCAGGATTTCAGTTATTATGGGTAAGCCCAAAAAAAAGGGAAAAACTGGTTTTAGAAGGAAATGTGTTTACACAAGCTGAGGAGACCAAACTACTGCAAATAACAGTAAATCTAAAAATAATCTGAACACCTCTCTTCCTTCAGCTTTGAAGAGCCTCCCTAATTTTTTTTAAATGGTTTAATAAAGCTTCTTGCATTTTTAGTCATGTCTGCAGTTGCTGGTTCAGCTGGGCCAGGAGCACAGCAAGGGCTGGTACACGGAGCTCCTCACATCTTCCCTTAGAAGATCTCTGCTGATTTTTGCAAATATTGAAAGCACTGGTGGGTCACCAAGTTAATCTGAATCCAAATGACCAGAGGATACACCTGGATGCAGAGCTGGAGGGAGGGCTGGAGGCTGTCTGGCTGCTGGTGCCTCCTTTTTCACAGCGGCAGGGCTGGGATTGCCCAGCCCCTTCTTAATTGAGGTCCTCCCACGGGTTGAAGCTGCAGGGGCAGGTATTCTCATCCCAACTGAGAAGAAATGCAGGGAATCATTTTCCTCAGTTGCTGGAAAACAGGTTCATTCTTCAGTGAAAAGTCAGATATGGCTTCCTGGTTTTTTTCCACAAAGACATTCAGTATTTTTTCCTGTATTTACCACACTTGAGAGCCTCAATGGGAGAAGCTCAAAAGTCCCATGGGGGGGGGGAGTTACAGCTCTGTTACAGCAGTTCTGGGAAGAGATAAAGAGACACAGTCCTGGTGAACTTCAGTGGGATAGCACGAGCTGGAGTACAAGAAAATAAATAATGAGGAAATTTTTGTGTAAATACTACAGCAGCACCAGCCCCTCCTGCCTGTTCCCCCTCTCTCTCTGTGAACTGAGAGCATCTGTCCACATCTCCCTGCGCCAGAAGGATTACCACAGAAAGGAATTTACATTCTGTCAATTAAAACACCATCAAGCTAAGGATTAAAGTCACAAACACATGAATTAGAGATGGTGCCAAGGGACTCTACCTATCTATCTTTCATGACTTTTCGAGGTGCTGGCTATAGAAGCATTAAAGGCACCTTTAATCTGCTACACTTACGTGGCATTTGCTTAGAGGGGTGGCCAAAAAGGTGTCAACAAGCACAGGGCAAGCATAAGCCAGGATTGGCAAATGCCTCCCTCTCAGACTGCACGTACAAGTTGTACTTTCCCTCGCTCAAAGTGTTCATAAAGTGTTGAATATTACTGTGACAGACACCAAAACACTGCCCTCAAACCTGCTGAAAGTGATTTGTGCAAGGGATCAAAATAAAAGCTGGGCAAAACGTAACTGACCCCCACCCTACGCTGAGGAGAAATGGGGCTGCTGTGTATTCATTCCCCCAGCACTGCACAGGACTGTGCACCAGAATTCCCTGTATTAACTCATGCTAAATTTTAGCTTCAGGTTAAAGCCCATGAGAATGAGGATGCAGGTTACAAATGGTTTGCAAAATGTACAGGGGAATCAAAACCCCCAATTTGATCACATTAAACAAGCCCATGGTGAAGGAAAGGGTTCAGCCCCTGTGCCAAATTGCCCATCAGGAGATGACTGTGCTGCTGGTTTCATGTTTTATGGCCTGAGTTAACCCCGCTGTGGTTTACACTGAATCAAGGTGGAGCAGATGGCAGGAGGGTTTCCATGTTGTGTCCGTGCTACATTTCCAATTCAAATGGCAGCACTTGGCTCCACTGGCAAGAAACAAGGAAAGAGGTTTGGGTTATTCTGTATTCCAGTGCAGAAAGACCAAAACATTTTGATTTCAGCCTAAGTTACCTTCTGGGTATAATCAGTGCACAAAATGGTCTTTCTTCCCCCATGGCTGTGGTGGCAGGCAGAGCAAAAATGCAATGGAATAGAATAAGAATGGAATATTTTGTCTCATAACTGTCCTCATATCACATGCTTGGGGTAGAGAGTGTGGTAGAAAAGTCACTGTGGTGGAGCTTGAAAGAAGCCAGTCTAACCCCTGATTCAGGCTGCACAATATTCAGAACCTTAATTCCTCCTGCCTTAAACGGAGGAACAATTCTTCCCTTTTCATCCTACACACATTGTCAATTTTTCGTGGGAGGAACTGTGAACCTTTTGTGTGCTCTGATAAGGAACAGCATCTCTAGTTGCTGTCTTAATACCCTGTAATGAATGAGAGTGTGAACTGGCTCATGCTGGGGTCCCCTGGGTTTGGCACGCCAGCCTGGTGGAGCATTTGTCACCCTGCAAGCCCCGGGCTCGCAACCCTGTGGCTTCCCCAGGAACAAATGGAGTCTACTTACAGTCAGGGAAGATTATTGCAATGTGATTACAGACTTGGCTCTGATGGTTCACTTGTGCTACTGAGAGAAGAGAAAGAGTTCTCTGTCCTTTGGAGACTGGGATACAAATGAGGAGAGAGAAGATGGAAAACCCTCCAAGGAGAAAATGGACGGAGCTGCAGCCTCAGGGTCGTTTGTCTGGGTATTTTAATAATGATGAAGTGGCAGCAGCTTGCCCAGCAGAAGTCAGAATTTGTGCATTTCAGAGAGGAGGAAAGGCAAAGGAGTTGTGCACTTTCCCAGGAAAGCGTATCTTTAATCTGCAGCACCTCCCTTTACCTCAATGAATATACTCCTCTTGCTTAATTTGAGTGCAGGTTTCAGCCCTGGTGGGGAAGGAGCTCCAGGTGCAGAGGTGCAGCACAGGAATGAGTCCAAGAGTGAGGCAGGAGAAGCAAACTTGTACTTTAACGTGCACTGAGCAACCACACTCTAAGTCAGCTGTGAGCAGTCCCTGCCACCACGAGGAGCCCTGTTTGCCCTGCCCTTCATCTCTCTCCCCTCTGTCCCCAGTCCTCCATTTATGGGACTCTCATCTCCTTCTAAGCTCTTCTAGTTTTGTACCTGTGTCATTTTTACAAGAGGATCTAAAGCACACCTGCTCCTTCTGCAGCCCTGAAGGTCTTCATGGTTAAAGGTTGAGCCCAAGCCCGAGTTATACTGGTCTTTGTGGATCCTTCCAGCAGGAAGTCATACAACACAGCACACATTTCAAATGTGCCTGTATAGAAGGGTCAAACCTCAGTATTCATATTCCCTCTGAACCCTGGCTGGTATCTCTGTCTTTTCCTCACTTCTACCAATTGTGATGACGAAATTCAACAAACACAGGTGGGAGGAAAAAGAGCATCTTCCCCCTTTTCCCCTCTCTGCTCTACCATTGCACTCCTGACATGGGTGCAGGCTGCCTGCCAGCTCCCTGCTTTCCCTGGATCTATTTTCCCCTGGCTGTGGTCACCCCACTGCCCAAGAGCTCTCTCCCTGCTGAGAGGAACGAGCCACTGCCCGCTGGCTGGAGGCAAACCCCTCCAAACTTCCCGCTGCTCCCACGAGCTCCAAGCTCCCCAGCAAACCCAATCTGCAGGCAAGAGCAGAGCCACTAAACAGCGAGTTCCCCACTGCTGCAGCTGCTAATGAGCCACTTACTTGGCATGAGCCTTCCTGCTGGCGCTGGCACAGCCCCTCCCTGCCAGCTCCCGGCTGCCAGGCCTTGGGAAAGGGGAGAGCAGCGGGATGGGGGGCCCAGCGCTGAACACACAGCAAAAACTGGTGGGTTTCAGACCAAAGGGAATGGATTACTTTTTTTTTTTTTTCATGCCTCTTGCTCCATCAGGAAATGATTGTGATGAGCTCTTTGAGTCAGGGAAAGAAAAAGCAACGCTGATGTCATGTTTGTACACCAGGTCTGAGCTGCAGCGGGGTGCGTGGGGTCCATTTTGTACCCAAACACCTCCTGAGCTCTCTGACATGGCATCAGGTCCCTTCCTGGCAATGAGTGCTATCACACACCTCGGGAAAGCACAGCTCTTTCCCTTTCTCCTTGCAAGCCAAGCTTCCACAGTAACAGGCTGTGAATGTGGCTGGAGTTGCTGGTCCCTGTGTGTGGGAGACAGATCGTGCCTGCAAGTTGCTGTTGCCTGGAGAAATATGTGAAGGTGAAGTTTAAGGCACTAACTCCAAATAACCCTGTGAATTACAGCCCTGCTGGGGGGGGATATGAGTACATCACCCCCAGCCTCCTGTTTTCGATAAAATTTGTCTTATAAGCAAAAGATTATGGCCCAAATTAAAACATATGGAGAACACAGTCCGGTCCCCTCACTGCATTTTTGAATGGTGTTGCACTGAGGCACCACTAAATTCAGGGGAGTTACACCCCTTTTCCTCTGTGAGATCCACAGGGCTTGGACCTGCTTCTGCTCCTGAAGGCAGCCAGGCTGCAGCCATTTACCCCACTGTTGGTTTTGGCTTCCTACACCTGCAGTAGCTCTTGCTGCAGCATTCCATGGTATCAGGTGCTTTTCTCAAGCGATGAGTGATGAAGACACTTACAGAGAACTTTATAGCACTTCAGTTGACAATTTTCTTGGTTGAATGTGCACCTCCCTCCTAGCAAAGGTCTCTGCACCACAGATGGTGTTTTACATATAGCAGTAAAATGACATAGTTGGAGCTGCAGCATATGTGCCTTTCCTGTGTCTCTGTATCCCATGCAAGTCCACTGGGTTTCCAGTTAGCTCCCATTTTGCATAACTCAGCTTAACATTCAGCAGATGGGATGCTGGCCTCTTGTTCTTCCCTCAACTGATAAAAAAGATTGCAATATTAAAGTGGGGAAAAAGAAAATGAGCAGGACCTTGCTCGTGAATGTTATAATGTTTCCCTCCACTGCAAAGCCATGGCTTAGCAACATTATAAAATTGCTGTTATCTCTTTCCCAGTCCCCCACAAAATAAATTGGCAGAGCTCACTTTCATGGGCTTCCATTTAAGAGAATCCTGCAGGTCCTTTGGTGTTTTAAGCTTGTGAAATATTTCCCACCTGATTCATTGAGGGTTATTATTAAGGTGAATTTAGCACTGTCTAAAGCTCCTGGATTGCCCATCCTGGGAACATGATGTTCTTTTCAGCTACAAACTGTTCCAGCAGGGACTGGGGAAGATAATTTCCCAGAGATCCTCAGCAACGTGCCCAGTCTGCCCTCTGCTAGGAGGAAGGGCAGGAGGCCATTTCCCCCTCAGACACTGCCTCCACCACCAGGCCCTTCTGCTGGGGGACTGTGCTGTGATGGAGAGCCCTGGTTCAGTGTCCTTTGTCCCGAACTTTTCCAAGGAAGGCGCTTCCTCAGCTGTTGGTGGCTGAGGTTCAGTGCTGTGGAGGAGATCAGTGACCTTGCCAGACCCTGAACACTGATCCAAGAGGGTCTGGGAGATACCATCAGAGGATGATCCGCCAAGGACAGTGACAGCAGAAGAAGAGAGAGATTGAAGAGATCAAGCTATGAAGCTTGTTAGCCCGGATTAACCTCTAATAAAATTGATCTCAGCTTACTCCTAGCTGGAAAACACACCAGGAATGTTCTGAAGGGAGACTTGCTCACATCCCCCATGTGAGCAAGTTCCACAGCTTATTTTCCACTTCTTCCAGACTACCCACCCAAAAGAAATCACACTTCCTCCTTGACAGACAGCAAGGTGTGAACTCCCTCCTGGACCAGCTGGCTGCTCAGGGATCAGTGTGCTCCACAGACCCACAGTTCAGGCTCCCAGGTGCCTCCAACAGCATCTCTGCGAAGCTACAGCGAAGAACTCATCCAGCAAAGCCTTATCATGCCTTGACAAGCCTTTGTTTCCACTGGAGCCCCCAGGGATGAAGCAGTGCTGGGCTCCTCTCTTGTACAGGCAGGGAGAGAGGCAGAGCAGTGTGTTTGCTGGATGTCCAGCTTTCAAGCCTCTCTCCTGCCCCGGCCCTGCCAGGGGTGATGGTTGTTTCCTGCCAGCCTGTCTTAGAGCCTTGTCATCCCTCTCTTACACAGACACACAGCATTTCACTCTGCCTTCAGTTTTAAGGGTGAAGTAGTAGGGGGGGTATAAACAACACAAATGCTCATATTTCTTTGTATTTTCAATTGACTGCTCAGAATGTTTTAGTTCACACTAAAATATTCCCGAGGAGGCAGCAGAACTTTCCTACCCCTTTACTTCTGATACCCAAAGAGAATCAAGATGCAGCTGAGTTGACACAATGACATCAGCTCCCATTGCTGTTGTTTCACACTGTTTGGCAGTTTTTAATCTTCAAACTCCAGCTTCCAGAGCCATGTGAGAAGGCTCAGAAAACGTAGGAAGACAATGCAAGTATCTCTACCTTTTCACTGTGGAGAAAAAAATTAAAATTGAGACCCTGTGACCCATTCCAGGCTCTGAAAAATACATCACCAAACTTCTGGACCTTTTCCTTTCTTCACTAAGAAAAATCTTGCAATTTTGGAGCCAATCTTGTGCTTTCTAGAAGCATTTCACTCATGATTCCTGAATGCTCAAGGTTGGCAACATCGACCCTACCCTATATTCCAGGAGCATATGACAGGGAGACTTGCTATATCAGCTAACTTGTAAACACTGAAAACTGCCTGTACTTATGTTGAATAATCACTTTTGCAGGGCAAGCGAAAAACAAAGCTCATGGTGCTCCAAAAAAAAAGGGTGGTCGAGCTGAAATCAATATATCCATAGTTCTCTTGTCTCAGCAAAAGGAGTCTCAGACAGCTTTTTAACCCTTTCACATTCTAAAGAAGAGGAGAAATAAATACAAACAGGCTGATCTTTGTCTTGTCATGCCTGTTAACATTAATTCTCTGATCTGATTCAAGATGTTGTGACAGCAGCCTAAGCCCATGTCCAATAAATATTTTAAAATACGAGACATGTATGGTAAAATATTAAGACCGACAGCAAGTGTAATGAGTGGGGTGGTGCCTGGGCAGAGAGGAGCCCGTGGGAGCCCTGGCAGGAGGCAGGAGATGTGGCAGTGCCCCCCCAGGTGCCCGTGTCTTGTCTGATGCATCACTTGACTGGCACAGCACACCAACATCTCCAAAAGAGCAGCCAGGCTGTCTCAGGGACCTGCTCACCACTCTGTCCTCATCCTATTGCCTGTACTAAGAGTGAGCAAACACATCACTTTTGCCATCTCATCACAGAGTCAGAGAGTTGTTTAAGTTGGAAAAGACCTCTAAGATCACCGAGTCCAACCGTGTCAGGTCCACCACTAAACCATGTCCCTAAGCACCACATCCACATGGTTTTTGAACACTTCAGGAGTGGTGATTATACCACTTCCCTGAGCAGCCTGCTGCTACAAATGAACCACAAAACCTCTACATCCACGTCCCAGGCTTGTTCCATCCTCCCTGGATGCTTCCCAGTCCCTGGAAAATGCCAGAGCTTCGTGATGCTGCAAGCTGAGGAAATCAGAGCAAGGCTGCCAGCTCAGCTCTCCCGCCTTTAACATATGCAGGTAGCACCACTGGTCCCTATGATGTCACCCCAGGATTAGCATGCTGATTAACAGCTGGCTTCCTGCCATCCTAATAGGCTCTAAATACCTCTCCTAGGAGCTCCTAAAAGGAATTGGATTTTGGAAGGGGTGGGAGAGGATATTTTGCATTCACAGGGTCTTCTCCATACCCACAGGACATTCAGTAATTCCCAGTAATTGTCCTACAGCTCTGTTTTCAAAGCTCCTTGTTTTCAGAAAGCATTTCCCTGGCAGGGGCTCCTGCAGCCTCCGTCCCCCATTCCTGGCTCCTCCTTTCCCCCCTTAAATTATTGATCTTTAGGCAGAACAGGATTTGTCTTCATTATACGTGAGCTGCAATCACCACAGATATTAGTGTGAACTCGTGGCAGCAGATGGATTAGTTCCTTGCATATGGAAGCAGGGGGTCCCTCCCACAGCTTTATCAGGGGTCCCCAGAGCCAGTTGTTCTTTACAGGACACACAAATGGAAATTAGATTTCAGTTAAATACATCAGAAATTAGATTAGATGTTATTATTTCAAAATGTCAAGCTCGGGGGAACAGTGTTCCTCAAAAGACATAAAAAATATTTTGTATGGAAATACTGGCAACATCACTCCTTGCTTCAGTGGCTTCCAAGTGGGGAAAACTTGAGTTTCTCTTCCCACCACTCATGACCAACTGATCTAAGAGCAATGCTACACAGCAGGGTGCAAAAATAAACAAGCAATAAGAATAAAAACTCACTCACCCTTAGGAACTACAACTGCAAAAAGCAAGTCTGTATTCCCAGCAGTCCTGGAGCATTGCTCCTGCTGGGCTTTGCTTGCTGTATGCAAGGAGTTGGAGACCTAAAGATAGTCAGGGAGAGGAGTATTCCATTGGGAGCTGGTGTAAGGAAACATCAGAGATCCAGGTAGGCTTTGCTAAATAGCCTGTCCTGCAGCCACAGGCATCTGTGACCAAAGGGGCCCAGAAATGTGCTCCAGGGCCACAAAACCCTCCCCACACAGCAGCGTGTGTGGCACTCTGGGACACCACAAGCACTGGCCGTGGTGGTTGCAGTGGTCAGGCAGCACCACCACACTGAGTGCCAGATAAAACACAGCCCTCCTGGTGTGTGGAGGCCACAGTTATGCACGAGAGACATGCAGGTTTCCCACGGCACAGTCTCAGACTTCTGGATCCTTAAAATAATTTAATCATGGTGCAACAACAGCTCGAGCTGGTGCTTCCAGGGAGGGACCCCAAATAAAGGAGCACCTGGGTTTTTATACCCTCACAGTCTTAAGTGCCTGATAATCTGGGGTCAGGGCTCCTCATCTCTCAGTGTCAGGTCACCAGGCTGGGCCACAGGTCCCCAAGCCCTTTGCTGTGCCAAAGGTCTGTAGGTCGTGGTCTCTTACCACAGGCTCCCAGCCCAGAGCTCAGCCTACAGCTTGTGCTGCAGCTGCACCCTGAGCTACCTGCACTGAATGGATTCCTCAGCAGCTGGGAGTTCCCAAAGACAAATGGGATTCGGGATCCACGAAGAAACAGGTTGGCACCCACCTGCAGCAACCAACTGCAGCGAGAGTTCAGCACCATCCCAGCAGCTGTGAGGAGAGATGCTGTGCAGGGAGACCGAGCTGCAGAGTCAGCACAGGGTTTTTTGTTTTTGTTTTTTTTTTGAGTCTTGCACCAAGAATGACAAGAAATGGTCTTTTCCCTACGGAAAAGTCTGAGAGTTTCGAGATTGTCACCTATCAGTAAAAAAACCTTCCAGATTTTTGTTCTATACTTAGCCAACCCAAGCAAGCCCACTCAACATCTTGTATCCTGATTGACACTTTTCTTTTTGCTTGGAAAGCTGTAAATCAGGCAATTCCTGTTGATTCAAAATGCTCTTGCAAACGTCATTTTCTCTACCCACCACCCTGACCCCTTCACACTTCCCTCTGTCACCATCCCTTAGCTACTTCCTATCTATCACCCCCTAAAACAACTTGTTTCCATTTCAAACCTCTTGTGGACTGTCAGACTAAACTGAGATAAGACAAGATAAGGCCTAATTACACTGGTTATTTTAGATAAATCTGATTCCAACCAATCACACTCAGTTGTTACAGAAAGCTGCCGGTTTATTTAAGTAGAAATTAAACTCTACAGCTAATGTTTCTATTATGAGGACTCTAGCAAACAACTTGGTAATAGGCTGTTAGCACTTTTATATTCATAGCCTTTTTGGCCTGGAAGAACAAGATGATTAACATATGTAAAAGCTCCAAATGATCAGCATCCTTGATGCTGATTCAAAGAACCTCCAAAGAGCCATTCCTCAGACATGTCCTTTTATAACCCAAACCATTTAATTTACATATTCATTTACATATGTCCCACAACACTTTAAAAGTTTCTCATTGGGTTGGTTCAATAGCAATTCATTTATATTTATCTCACTTCCACATTTGTAACATCATTAGAGTCACAATAAGCTTAAAATACTGTAACAAAATCCTTGGTGTCGGAACAGCCCCACCTCAGAAATGTCTTATTAAAATTCCTCATCACTGAGTCTCAAAACATCTTCTAATCATATTCCAGTGCAACAAATTAGGAACTCGCAAGGTTGTAGCTCACGTTATCCAATTAAATGAAAATGAAGGACTTTAGCTCTGTCAAAGACAAATTATTCCTACTGCTGCTTTCAGCCAACTTGGCCTCCAGCTTCTGGTCTCCTTGTACCACCACAGTCAAGAAGAAATATCCTACAGCAGTGAAGACACTTTGCTCTAAGGGCAGTGCCAAAGAGAGTTTCCCAAATGTCCTTTTTTTGTCTCCCACGCACCCTGGGGACTCCCCATGGCACCCATGGCTGACAGAGATCACTGTTGGTGGAGCATCCACTCCAACAAGGTCCTGGTCTGCGAGCAGGGCTCCAATGTGCTCAAGATTCACAATAACCCTTCACTTTTCCAATCCTCTGTCCCTAAAATAGTCCTCATCTTTTGTCAGTATTTCCTATTTATATTCCAGGCTCTCCAGAGACATTTTATTTAGAAGTCACACAATGGAGCCCCAAATTCCCTCATGAACACAGGTGATGCTTCTTTCTGAATCATACTGATCAGCACCATGAGTGACCCTTTCTTACCATGCCCCGACCCCACTGTCACACACAGACGTTATTTTTGGAGCCATTTCACACGTCAAAGTTGGTTAAAAGGCTTCCATCATTCCTACAGTCAGAAAACCTGCTACCATACAAGGACAAAGCTTCCCAGGAACAGGAAAGCTGCTCAAGAACCTTCCTCTCATTTTCCAAAGCTAACAGTGTCACTGACAAAGGCATTCACAGGTTCTCTCTGCAATGGGTTAGAATTAACTGAAGGGTGAGTCATTTTTCATTTGCAGAATTTTAATGACTATCATCAACAGCATTTGCATTCATTATTCCTTCATGACATACCATAGAGCTGGGAAAATTTTTGCACTTAGAAAACCACATCACTGCAACACGAGTTATGTCAAGGCCTTAATATTTATTTAAATTTTTCTTGGCATGTTTTTTACTTCTCAGAGCTCCATGAAGCATATAATTACTGGAGTAAATATGTATCCCCACATGCATGTTTCTATAAAATAGTGTAAATATACCACAGAACTGATCATCTCTATAACATAAATATTTTTCCATTGGAGGATCATATGATTTCATGAGTTTTCTTTCGTTTTCAGTTGAGTAGCTGTGGGGCTTGTGAATCTACAACAGAGTGAAAATCCATAGCCAGGATTCTCAAAAGGAATAAAGGGTATGGATTATGTTTTCTTCATGGAGGGCTTGGGGTATTTCCATCAAGAACCTACATTTCAGAGTTGTAGATACCTCAAATCAGGCATTTCCAGCGTGTCCCCAGGTACAAACAAGAGGTGTAGAGTCACAGCCTGGCAACCAGCTGAACACCAGGGGCAATATTACCCAGGGGTTTCCCCCACATGTCCCCCAGCCCCAGTCTGGAGAGGCTGCTGGGCAGAGAACAGCCCTGACAGCCAGGTCAGTCACTGGTGTCCCTGCTGAGAACAATGACAAATGAGTCAGCTCATGCCGAGCAAGAGAACAGCTTTTCTGACTTAGATTTTCCATCAATAAGAAGAGCTCAGAGAGCAATAACTTGTGCCAGTTGGGTCAACAACAGATTCCAGAGTGTTCTGTTTTTTCATTAGTTGATAAAATAGATAAACCTCATCCAATACCTGCCCAGCAGCAGAATAAAACCCTCTCCAAAGAAATTAAACAGTCATGTTCTCACATCTGTGAGAGAAGCCCAGGCCAGTAAGATTGACTCACATTCAACCAGCCATCAACTTCTTTTCCAAACAGAAATCCCAACGGGCTTCCCACAGCTTTACCAATAATTAACAGATTCGGGCAGGAGTGGGAGGGAGGAGATGAGCAGGTCTGAGACCCACTGATGTGAAGCAGTGTGGTGGATATTCAGCTCAGAAGGTGGTCAGTGGCAGTGCTCACACAGCCACGAGCATCACGAGGTGTCTGCAGGCAGCCCTTGGCATGGCCAGGGAATGTGTCCCTTCATCTCCCAGCACTGTGAGCTGAATGTGAGCTCTGAGCATCAGCTCAAGCTCTGCTAAGGACTGACATGATGCAAACCCCATCTTACACAGCATGACAGGTAGGACAGGCTTTTGTTGAACCCTGAGTGTGACCAGGGGACTGTCACTTCTCTGCAGTCCTCAGAGTGCAGGAGCACAAAGCAGGGACCAGCAGCTACACTTGCCTCTGTCCCTTAAAGGGAATCTTGATGGATTGCTTTATTTATTTTTCTATCTTATGGTAGGAAAGCATGAACTTTTACTGATAGAAGATTTGTTTTCCTTTGGTTTCAATCCTGGCTGTAGCAGTGCTTTTCTTTCATGTTGGAATATGCCTCGCAGTGCAGATTTTCAGCATAATAAACCCGAGCTACAGAACTGACCTGTCACAGCTCATTGCAAACCCACCCCAGATCTTAAACCCATCACAAAACAGTGAAAGACTCCATATTTTATCTTTTATCCTTCCTTTTAACCACAAGTATAATTTATTTCATTCTTTGGTAGCAGAGTGAACACAGGCATCAATAGAGGTTCCGTGTAAAACAATTGGGGGGATCTGTCCAGCACTGCCTGTGTTCTATATTATATTTATTCTGCCTTGAAATCATGAGGTTCTATGTTCTGTTGACATTCCCTGACTGATTAGAGAGACATTTTATGGTACCAAAGAGACATTCCTTTCCTTTCAGCCTCAGACCTGTGAATACCCTGATTTTCTCATCCTTATTTGATCAACAGGTGCAGTAATGACAAATTGGTCATTTACAATTCTCTAGGTGAAGCCACATCTCCGGGTGTCCCTAATGAAGCCAGTCTAATGTGCCAGGAATTTCTGATCCCATCTTTTGAAAACACTTGCAATGCAAAGCTTGTGTGAAACAATGTACCTACAAAGCCATATTTTGTAGTCTCTCTCTTACTGTGGGACTCACACACAGGTGTGAAAAAGCACTTAACAGTAGTTATCTCTACTCTATTGAAAAAGGAACTTTCCAATTTTCACTTATGTTAATACAAAACCTAATGTCCTGTGGAAGCTGATGCGAGTTGTGCATGCATGAATTATTATCGATTTTCTTGCAAAGACTTATCTCTGGACTACAAACAGTCTCAACATAAAAGTTAAGGTGAAATACTCTCTAAAATGTCTTACACAAAGGGAAACTATTTCCATTCTTCTGTGGGCAAACGGATGGATATTGCTATGATACCTAGTTAATCCTTTTTGGATGAGCATTAGATTTTTCTTGGCACAGCATCTTGTACTAGTAAAAAAAAAAAAATATATAAAAATGCTGTTGCCAAGGCATTAAGCAAGAAAATGTTGAATGCTATTCTTGCAAAAGGAGCTCAAATAAACTATCAATGCACAGGATAAAGTGGAAAATGCATGAGTCAGGCTGAGCCATTCTGTCTGCTGGGGAGAGTGGGGACATGCCAAAGCTCTGCCTGGGGCAGCCAGAGCTGGAGCTGGAGATGCTGCCCTGGGAGGCACCTCCCAGGGTGGCAGCTTTGTCTTTTGGTGGTGACTCAGAGTTTAAGCTTGTCAGAAAATAATTATTCTGCCTACCCAGGGAAAAAACATTGATCTTTACATGAAAACCTCTAAGCTGCAGAGTTCTGCTCATCATGTACACTAAACCAGAGATTAATAAATGGTGCTACAGTACTTCACAGGCATCTCTGCTCTGCCTTCATTGTGTTTCCATTCTCCCACATGGGGAATGCTCAGTGGATGGGTTACATCCCCCAGTGCACTGTGATCCCATTTGTTGGAGGTTTTCCATTGTTCATCACTGGAGATCCCAGTTGATGTGCCAAGAGTTCTGTGTCCACGTGGGGAGCCCAGACCACAGCTGATACAGACACATGGAAGGAGAGCAGCAGAACACTGCTCAAGGATCATGGAGCACTGCATTCCCATTTATGAGCACAGTTTGCCCACTTTTTCTCTCTGCATCAGGAAAGCTGCAGTCAGGGAGAAGAGCTTTTTCCTCAGTGAATGAGAGTTGAGGCTGTTCAGGTTGGAGGGGAGAAGGCTCAGGGGAGACCTTACAGCACCTCCCAGTGCTTAAGGGGGCTGCAAGAAAGATGGAGACCAACTTTTTAGTAAAGCCTGTTGTGTTAGTCCAAGGGGTAACGATTTGAAACTAAAAGAAAGTCTATTTAGATTTGATATAAGGAAGAAAATGAGGTATATAAGTATTACAATGAGATGGTGAAACACTGGCACATGTTGCCTAGAGAGGTTGCCCCATCCCTGGAAGTGTTCAAGGCCAGGTTGGATGGGGCTGGGAGCAACCTGGTCTATGAAAGTTGTCCCTGCCTATGGCAACAGGTTGGAATGAGATGACTTTTAAAGGTCCCTCCCAACCAATGCATTCTATGATGTTATCTTTCCACAGATATTGAGAAAGGACTTCATTTTCCACTGGTTTTACCTTGAATGGAAAAAAATCTGGTTTTAAACCAGCTGGCCAGGGAGATGCTGAGGCACCAGCCGTGCCAGAGATGACAGGGAGGAACACACAGTCTCTGATTTTATGTTCAAACCAAGTCTGCTGATTTACTGAAATTACTATCCATTTGCACTGCTGTAAATGGAATCAAAGGCATAGTTGCAGTTAATACGTGGTCTGCACTGATACTGCAGAGTTGTCATTGTTTTTGCCTCCTCTATCACAAAGGCAGGATCCCCAAACACAATCTTCTGTTCACTACAAGGAAAATGAATTCATCCCGATCACTCCAGCAAACACTACACCTACTAAGGCACATATTTAATCAAATAATTAGGAGAGGTGCAGGGGAAATGTGTGCTGAAAAGATAATGTTGCACTTTAAAGGATTCATTATTGCTTATTACGTTTTACATAGAATGTCATTTTCTTTACCAGTGGAAGAAAAGGTGAAGGAAGAAAAACAAAGTCCTACAGACTGAACGCTTCAGCTCCATCTAAATTACAGACTGCTGAGAACATGCCTCAAAGTGGAGGTGCCACCTTTCAAAGAAGCACTGCCATTATGTTGCTAACATGGCACTATCTGATTTTTCTCTTCTCAAAGGTATTCTCTACGCTCAAGCACTCGAGCAAAGAGAGAGCTGGGCGTTCTGGCAGAGCATTTCTGTCCCATAACCCCCAGAACCAGCATTCCCAGCCTGCTTGCAGAGCATGGAAAACCCACAGGGGCATGGAATGCAATCAGAGCCCGGGAGACAAAGGTGTTCATCACCATCCCACGTGAGTACACCAGGGCTTGGCGAGGACCAGAGAGAGATGACAAAGTGCAGGCATGCGAGGCACAGCAAAAAGGGGGCAGGTGTAGAAAAAGAGGATGCAAAATGCTGATTCTCAGCCTCGTGTCGACAGCCAGCAGTGGTTTTGATTTAACATGATGTAAATTAAAGGACAATCCAACCCACAAAACAGGTTAAAATCTTTCCCTGTGCTTCACAAACTGCAGTTCTCTTCACCCTCAGCTCGGGAGCATTTTAAAATGAGAAGACTGACAAATAGTTAAAAACCACCTATTGAAAAGTGTCTGCTGCTGGTTCTGCTGTTAGTATTGAGATTTCCTGTCAGCCTTTACAGAAATTCTTTGGGAGTCTGACAGGATTAAGGGGATTAATACATTAAAGCATTATTACAGCTTTCACAGGGGATTTTCAAAGACTTTACACTGTGATCTATTTGTCCTGTTACATAAAACGAGCATTAATAGGCTGATTGAGAAAAATTGCTGCAATCGATAACCTTAATTTTTGTAAACATATTCGGCCACCAGAATGAGGAGCTGAGGTCAGCAGCCCTCCCACAGAGTGCACTTAAAGGAAGCTGCAAAAACATATTTTTGGTGCATGCCAAAGGTTGGTCTGGGTGTTACAACCTACTCCTGCCAGGGAGAGATTTGTTCACACTGAATCATCAACCCCAACTTCCCAACCCCTCTGGTGTCCTGGCTGACTCATCACCTGGATTGCACATCTCCTGCTGTTCAGAGACCCGTGCTGGGACTGTATTGCCAAATGGCTGCATTTAGATAAGAGACTTTTTACCTTAATTAAAAGTTTGTGGGTGGATAGGTGGCTCTCAGTTGCTGGGGTGCTGCTGCTCTCCTGTTGGAGATGATCACTGTGGTGGGGACATCAGGCTGCTGAGTCCTCTTCCCTTCCCTTGCCCAACACCAGCCTGCTGTGGCAGTCTCCTTGCCTGACTTGCTCAAAGAGATGTAGCCCTGAAGCCTCCATCCTCCAACCAGTCAACTCACTCCTAATTTATTCCAGGATCATAAGCACCACTTGCCCTCGCTGATTTTCCAGGCTCCTCTCCCATGGGCAGGGTCTGCACTCCCAGCTCTGCACTCTCACCCTCCTTTGCATTTCTCTAGAAGCAGTTTCCCACCCTCCCTTGCCATAAGTTTCAGTGTTTTGTTGGGAAACCTTCCCTTCAAAAATTTCCCCGGGATAAAGGGCACAACCTCTCCCCTCCACCTCATTCTCTGAGTGCCTCATGCAAGTCTCTAAAATATTTAGGCATAGAGAGACAGGTACTCAGCTGTTGCAAATCAGCATAAATAGTCCAGGTGAGGATCAGGGCAGCATTTCCCACAAAAGTGTCTCCTGAAATAAGGGGGCCCTGTTTAACCACAGGCTCTGCTGTACAGAGGGCCTGACTTCCAAAGCTTTTCTTTTGCCCTGTACTTTTGGGATAATACAGAAGGCACAGTCTTTGCTTGCACATGTCCCGGGTTTTCAGGCAGCACTTTACTTAACTAGCCCCAAATAAACCAGGATCCACATAGTTCCTAGACATTAAGGGATTCATGAACTTCTAAATTAGGAAAAGAAGGATTAGCCTTGGCTTCCAGATCAAGACCTAAAATATAGAAAACATAAAATTGAGAATTTTGTTTTTCCAAGCCAGACCAGGTATCCCATTCTCAGTGAAATATAACAGCTATTTTGTGTCTAATTTCCCCAGGCTGTTCTGAAAATCCAGGTACTCTGAAATCCCTCAAAGACTGAGCAGGGGTCACTCACCTCACACCCATTATCTCCTCCAAGTGGATGCTTAGCTATTGAATCTAGTCTCAATTAAGAGCTATTAATGAGCTACTTGTATCAGTGAGATGTATATTATTGTATAAATGTGATTGTCAATTTTCGGTTGCTGTGAAATGCAAGACTGGCTCTGTGAAAAAGGCTTCACACTGAGATTTCAGCACTGCCATGCCAGGCAGAAAAGACTTTGTTACCTTACAATAGGTTAACAACTTGTCAAGGAGTTACTGAAGCTTTGAGGCACCAGGCATCTGGTAGGTGGAGAGTTAAAACTAATTTGAAATTATTTTGGGAATCAAAGATATCCATGGGGGGAGAGACTGCAGCTGGAGCAGAGAATCAGGCAAGATTTGAAAAAAAAAAAAAAAAAAAAGAAAAAAGAAACACCTAAAAACTTGTATATCCAAATCAGCATCTTCTCCCCTGGTGATAATCTAAGAATATGGGCTTTGCCTAAGAGCAGGAGACATAGGCACCTGATTAAGTAGGTATTGCAAATGGCTTGCCAGCTGGATAATGGAGAGTCAGGGAAGCCTCTTGGATCTGATGTAAGCATAGGTAAATAGAAACACAGTTTTCTTTCATTTTTCTCCTCCTTTCTCTGTGATACTGCAGCTGTGCTTACCTGTACCTTGATTTTTACGAAATATTTTTCAATTTACATCTGCTTTTATTTTCACTTCTGCATATTTGGCCCATCTGCCAGAGATGGGAGCCTCAGCTGAGGCTCAGATGAGCCTCAGTTCAGGTCTCCAAAGTCTCTGAACTGCAGATGAGGCAGGTGGTCCAGGCTGCAGGGACTGGCTGGGGGAGTCCTGTACCCCCAAACCCCTCTAGTTTACTCCTGACCACAGTCCTTTCCTTTCAGATGTGTGGCTCAAGAGAAACTGCTGGTTTTTCACTGGATTCAATAGGAATGGTGGCATGGACAGGTCAGAGAATCTTTTCCAAGTCTGAGGTCAAGAGAGTATTCCCAAAATTTCTCCTCTCCCTTATCCCTTGTGGAATCTCCTTCTGTGAGCTATTCAAAACCTGCCTGGATTCAATCCTGTGCAATCCTGCTCTGGCTGGACTAAATGATGTCCACAGACCCCTTCCAACCCCAACCATTCTGTGTGATCCCACCCTTCACCCACTAAGTCCATGTGATTTGCAGCACCTGACAGACAAATGGTTAAAAAAGCAACTCTGGCAAGTTGCTGCTGTTCCTCTTAGTATTGAGATCTCCTGTCAGCCCCTTCACAGAAACACTTGGGTAGTTTGACAGGATTAGAAGGATTAATATATTAATGCATTATTAGAGCTTTTATAGGAGATTTTCAAAGACTTTAAGAGTGAGATCCATTTGTCCTGTTACATAAAACATACAGTAATTGTCTTAATTACTCCATTGTGAGTAGGTATTGCTGCTCAAATAGTTCTGCATGTCTAATTGTGCCAATTGTTCCGGGAGTACAAAACAACAAGGTGAGCCAAATGCTGGACTGCTCTGCAAAGATGTCTCTCACCTCAGCCCAGTTTCTAAGTTGTTTCTCTAAGGTGGACTCAGGGGACAAATCTGATTCTGTAATCTTAAAAAAAATCTGCCCATGCAAAGCAAATGCTGTGCATAGGTTGTTGTGAGCACAGAGTTTTTTTCTCCCACTCAGTGGTGCAGATTTTAAGGGAGCAAATCAGTAAGTGAAGTAAAAAACTCACTGCTGAAATAGGGGGAGATATCCTTTTCCTCCTGCGTTGTTTCGTGGAGGAACAAATCATTAAGCACACCCCAAAGCTCTTGCTCAAGCAGCAAAGACAACAAAGAAACACAACAAGATGTGTGCTGTGCTGCTCAGGCACAGCCAAAGGCCCTCTGGCCATGCACACACAGGGACCTGCCAGTGCTGAGAGTCCTTCACTGCAGGCACAGCCACCTGGTAACCTGTTCTGGACTTTGCATTATTGATAAGACTCTGTTCTCCCACGAAGACACAAGATCTACACCCTTCATGCCTCGCAAAGAAACCTGTACGAGTGATATCAGAGACACAGCTGGGCGGGTCTCCCTTGGAGTGACATTTGAGAGACAAGTACAAATAGAATCATATAATCACAGGCTGGTTTGGGTTGGAAGGGGTCTCAAAGCTCATCTCATTCCAACCCCCTGCCATGGGAAGGGACACCTTAACTAGACCAGATTGCTCAGAGCTCCATCCAACCTGGCCTTGAACACTTCCAGGGATGGGGCAGCCACAGCTTCTCTGGGCAACCTGTGCCTGTGCAAAAATACTTTTTGCACCAGAAAAAAATGCTGATTTACCATGAAAATGTGCAGACATGGTTCCATCTCCTTTGAGAATAGGTCATGTAGAGTTAGTGAGGGTTAACCCCAGGGTGATGGTCAGGAAGGGCAGCCCAAGCCCCCAAGTTACTGGGGGGAAAGACTGAGCACAAGAACAGCTGGATTCTCACCTTTTCAGTTCTCACCTTTTTGCCTCTCAGAAACTGTACTCGTGTGCTTCCAAGAAAAAAAAAAGTGAGAATAATTAGAGTAGATAAATGAACAAGAACCTGCATTTCAGGAGACTCTTCTCAGCACTCAAGTAGCTTAATGAAGCACAAGAAGTGGTATCCCTTCCTAAACTCTCCCTGTGTTTCTGCTCTACTGCATTATTCAGTCCCTGTCCCATGCCCTAGGCAGATCCACGGGGAGAGGACACTGGCAGGGTTGCCTTGGCTGCTCACTTTGGGGGCTACAAGGCAGTCCCCAGGCACCACAACACACTGGGTCTTGAAGGGAACCCTCCTTCATACTCTCATTTTAGGGAAAAAAAAATCACATTACAACAGTGAAGTGGTTATAAAGCATCCTTTGATAGGGCAGTGCACTTTGGTTTCTTGGAGATTTCAAGGCAGTTAGAAAAACAAGCAAGCCTTCTGACATGGCCACAAATAATCTACCCTGAGTTTTCTTATTCCGGTTATTTCCCAGGTTCTCTTGCATACTTGATTTCACCTGACTAAAGAATCAGATGGATTCCCAAAAAATCAGAAATGCAAATGAAAATGCCCATGGGGTTAGTAAAGGAATAGGAAAAAAAAAAGTGAGGTGTGCTGTGCTGGAAGAGGAATTTATCAGTAAGGAAATAAAAGAGACTTAGGGAAGAAGGACGATCTAATCTGCTGAGCTCCTTTGTCTGACTGCAACATCCCTGTCCATAAAGGGAGCAGGTTCTCTCTTCAAAAGAGAACAAGATCACTGCCCAGACAATTGATGCTGTCCCCTGGGAGGGCCCCTCTGCAGTCAGGGAACAAACAGCATCACACTGATTTCCTTCCCCCCACCCCGATTTGCTGCAATGGAAATTGTATTTCTCAGCGTGCCACCTCCACCCAAATTATCCTTGGACTGGTTATCCATTCCACAGGCTGCACTCACACAACATCTCCCCATTTGAACTCTCGTGGATTGTTTTGGTCTTTGGGTAATATCTGCTGCAAACACAGGCCTTTTTTTTCTTTAAATTTTTGTGTACAGGCAGGTCAGGAGAGGAGAACGTTCCCTTCCCGTGGTGCTGCAGGAACTGTGCTCACCAGTCCTCCCCACCATCTATTTAAATGTCTGTATGTGTTTTAAGCCAACAAAACCCAGCTGTGGTAATGTGTTTGCCCCCCTCTATGTGTGACTTTATAAGCACTCAGCTTTGTAAAGAAAGGAGTTGGATTTGCCCAAAAGTTGACTGGGGAGAGATTGAAGCTGAGGTTTAAATATCTGTCACTAGATCATAGAAATATGGAAGAAATATAAATATTGATGGACTGTTTGCAATTCTTCTCATTGTGGGCTTTAAAAAATGCTAATTTGTGGGTTTCAAGCCTGTTAATAAGCTGTCAGATCGAGATGAAAAATTATATAAAGTGCTGTAATTGAAAAAAAGGAGAAGAAAAGCACAGAAATTAAAGAGAAATCTTTGTCCTAATTTGATTTGTGACTTCATTGTAACAGAATAAAGTGTGTGTAGATATTAACAATTAATTTCCATAACCAACTCCAATCAACCAATTCAGATAAATGTGCATTGCCTTATGGAAAAGTGGGAGGATTCCTTTTAACCTATTAACATCCTTCCTTTCAGATACACTTTTGTCTACTTTCTTCCATTACTGGGTAAAGTTGTTTACTGGTGAAGAAAACAGCTTACTGAATGGTAGAGCATTTAATTTTCAAAGCTTCAGGGTTCAATCAAGGTGCTGGTCTTGGCTACATACAGCAAAAAAAAAAAGGAAGACAGTACTGTCTGTAGCCCCCGTCTGAGAGATGGAAAACTCAGGCACAGAATAAACTGCTTTGCATGAGCTCTCATCGGAATTCTTTGGGAAAGAAAAGAACCCACTGGTCTGAGACCACCTCTGGGGGTCTCTACTGCTTCCTCCTATTTCTCTTCTAGGCACCCCTGACCAGATTCCTGATAAATTTGCCACCACTTAAAACACTTCACACCATTTGCCACACGAGGCACGCGCGCATTTTTCTCGCCTGTCACACGCGAACAGGCAGAGGCAGAGAAATGTAAGTGGCTCATCTGAAGCCAGAGAAAAATGAGGCCCAACAAGCCACGAGGACTGGCTGATCCCAGCACTGTGCCCTGCCAGTTGTTCGTTGCTTACGTTGTTCCTGGTTATAATTAAATGGAAAGTTTCATGGTCCTCCGCTGAGTAATAAAGCAAAAGGCACTTGTATTCCCAAATCCTCCGTTTACTGGTACAGGTAAGGCTGCCTGCCTACATACATTACTCAAGTCTAATTAGAACTGTAAAGGATTTTCATGACTTTGTATTTTTCCCTGCTCAAAAGTAAATCCATCCTTAATACCACGGAGAACACATTCTGAGGAAGTCAGAGAGAAGAGAGAATTAAAGGAAAGCCCAGGCGAAGATATGGGAGAGGATGCCAGGTACAATCAGTGAAGCAAATAAAGTGAATTAGTTGGAGAGGCAGCAGCCATTCTGCTGGGAAAAGGGATAGGGATGGAATGGCAAAGCAGGGAGATCTGAGTGGTGATGTAAAGTTAACAGGGAGTTCAGCAGCCACTTGTTTTGTTCTATTTACGTGGGATGGGATCCGGGTGACCAAATGGACATGAGGGATATTTGGACACTATTTGTCTCTGTGCAGCCCAGAGCACAGTTTGGCTTCTGCTTTGTTATGAAGTCAAAAAGTGGATTCCTTTTCCCTCTTCTGCCAGCTATTGAGTGAGAAATGGGTCAGTTGAAGGCTTAAGCCGCAGAAAATGAATTTTCCAAAGCCACTCACTTCATATTCATTTATACACAGTAATAGCACACTTGTTTTATAGCCCATAGCAGTGATACCAGTGGGACTGGCTTTGGAACCTGTAACTACCACTGTCTTTGAGAAAGACCTCTCAAAAAAGGTGCCATGTCTTTCCATGAACAATTTAGTAGCTATGGAACACAATTTTTCCATTTGAAGTTCATTCTGCAGCGGCCTGAGGTCTGTTTGCGTGCAGGTCCCTCATTCAGTGTCTTCAAAAATGCCAAGAGACATCTTTTGTGGTCACAGAAACAGAATGAAATCACATCAGGGTCAATTGAGCCAGTCATGGCCTGGTTCTGTGCTTTGAAAAAATCTCGGCCACAGGTAAAATCTTGAGATCATCTGTTGATTAAAAAGAGAGTTAAATGCCTCTCTAAGTGCAGGTCTGAGTGTTGAAGGCACCAGAAACCATGAAACACTCCTGCTTTGTGTTCCAGTTTGACACAGTTTACAATATGGAAAAGTTTCCCAGCTGGGTGTACTGGTCTAACTTTTACCTTTCAGCCCAGTTTGGGGCTTTTGCAGAGTTTTTAAGCTTCAGATAACTCACTTTTCAGTGAAGCAAGTGGGAAGGTGGCACTGACCACTGCAGAGACAAGAGAGGTGGCAATGTCTGACAGGAAACATCCCCCACCTCCATCCAGGGGAGAGCACCCTGCAGTGGGAAAGGTGCTTTGGGGCAGCAAGGTCAGCCCTGTGGGGCAGAGGAGATGGCCAACACACAGTTTCCATGTGACAGGAGAGACACAGCTTAATACTGAACCAGATCCAGAAGGGTAATAAATAAAACATTAAAAAAAAACACATTACTCAGGTTGAGCCAGTTGAAACCCCCAGGTTTTAAAACAGCAATTTAAACTGTTGCAGTTTTCCTTCCCTTATTACAAAAACTAATAAGGTTAACATTTTCACATGGAAATTTCTTAGTATGCAGAAGCTGAATTTTTCTATTAAAAAAAAAAAAAGGTAAAAGTCCAAGCCTAAGCATTTCTAAAAGAAAATTTTAGTAAGTTGATAACAATTTAATTAACATGGATTAACCAGTACAGCTATACCTTCTTCTGGAAGATATTCAGTCGATGTGGAAACCAATGTCTTTTTGATAGTGACTTTTGCAGGAGGGTTGGGCACTGCACACCGGTCTCTGGATTCTTAAGCACTCTTAAGGGCAACTGAATTTCATTATTATTGTTGCTTAGAGATGAAGAAGGAAGATTTTTTGTCTCCTATGGCAAAGACAAGACTCAGGAAACTGGGAAAAAGGAGGCCAGAGAGCACTGAAGGTCTGCTTTGACCGCCACAAACCTGAAATTTTCTGAGCAATGTTGGAAAAGGGGCTTATTGAGAGCCCACTTATCCACTTCCCCAGCAGCTTTGTTGGCACCTATTCTTCTGGGTCAAGATGGAAAAAAAAAAAAAACAAACACAAAAGGAAACAAATAATGGAGTTGAGATAATGGGGTTGAGTTTATCTCTCCTCTTCCTTCAGCTCCACTCATAAACCTCTGTTTATTTATTCTCTTTATTGCACCTCCTCCCCCTGTGACTGAACTCCTGTAATTGAATTGCCCATATCTGTGGAATCTCAGGGGGGAAAAGAGAGAGAGAGGGAGAGGGAGAGGGAGAGGACTTTCTGCTGGAGCCTTTGCCTGGCAGCCCCAGCAATCCCTCACATACCCCCAGGTGTGTATTTTTTGTCTCCTCAGTTTTCTCATTCACTGAGCCACAGATAATTATTGAGCTGGGAATGATAAAAGAGAGGCCAGTTAATATAACAAAGGAAAACAAGAATAGAAATATGACCAACTTGTGCCTCAGCCAAAAAGCACCCGTGCCTTAGAGGAAAGCCTGGCTGTCTTGAAGACACTCTTGTCTACCCTTCATAGTGGTGGGGAAGGAATAGTCCACACACAAATTTAAGGCTCTCTCAAGTCCTCATATCTGTGTGGATTCTTCCATTAGTTTTTCTGACTTTGCTGTGCCAGCTGAATTATTTTCTTAGGTTTGATGAAGGGGGATGCACATTCCCCTTGCATTCTGTCAGATTATCAAGATAGTCCTGATAGATGTTCTATCGAGATCCCGAGGGGATCTTGTGCAGAGAAGATGATGAGATGTGTCATCCTCTGTCTGAGGATCAGGTGAAGGATGTGCCCCAAGAGACAGGTCTTGGGAGCTTCCTGCCCAACCACACCTGAGGTGGATGGACGTGAACCAAGGACAAAGAACAGGCAAAAACTGATCTTTCAAAGAGCCAAGAGTTACACGTCAGAGGTGGCTCTGGTGGTTCTCTGTGGGTTTGAGGGGAATTCACTAATGATTCTCACCTTGGTCAAAGCTTCCACAAAATAGAGCATGAGTCAAACAGTGAAATCTGTGGCCTTAACTATTCTTGATGAGTGAAGGTCATAAGTCATTTTCCCCAGGTTTTATATCCGGATGATACCAATGACAAACAATATTTCTTAATTCCTGAGTTTGTCACCATTCTTAGGATTTCTTCTCCTCAACACTAGAGCTATTTTTCACTGTCAGGTGTCACTTTATCTCACTCAGCTCAGCAATGAAAGCAAAACTGTGACTCCAGCAGGAGCACATGGAGTGACTGTTCTTCTGTACGTGGTGATGTTCAAAATGGAAGAGAACAGTTGGACAGGGACAAAGCCCTTTCCCTCCAGTGCTCTGTGCTTTGGGACAGCACACAGAACTGCTGCTGTGCACATCTCCAGGTATCTGTTATTTACCCTCTGCTGGGTAGTTAAATAGACACAAACAGAGGAGCACTCAGCATCAACATTAACACTGTGGACACTTTTATCAGCAATTCCTCTGAAACTGCTCCTGTTTTGCAAAGACATCACTGTCCCCTGGTTAATTGATGTTCCTGGCCAGTCATTCCTGCAGTGGGAATTCAGAGCCATGTAGCTGGTGAGTAAATCTGGACTATGTCCCAGTAAGTGCTCTGGTAATGGAAAGCAGCACCCCTCCATTGCAAAGCACTGTTTGCTCTGCTCATTTCTTGCTGCACGTGATTCATTGTGCTCCTAATCCATCAACAGAGAGGTGGAGTGAAAGAAAAAGGGACAAGAAGCTTGGGAGAAGGAAGGGACAGATGAAGGGCAGCGTTGTGAATTACAACATGAAGGTGATTTTTACCTTTATTGTTCAGCATAGCTGCCATTGACACAGATTATTATTATTTGGGTCTTAGTTTGCTTCCAAATCCAATCACAAATGACTGGGTGTTGTAATACAGTACAAAGTGTTCATACCTGATAAATCCTGCTTGGCTGAAGTACCTGGCTCAGCTGAAAGCCTGCCAGCATGCTGGGAGTAATTAGTCAAAGTCCATTCTCTGACCAATCATTTAGGCAGGACCAGAGGAAGTGTTTGTGACACAGAAGTCATCTTAGTGATTTCTGCTCCCATCAGCTGCTAATATGGGCACATTGTGGGTTCTGGATTCTCCAGCATTTTCACAGCATTGTCAGTCTTCACGGAGAGAAGGAAGATTGTTTTTTTCTTCATTGTACCACAAACTCATATGCACTTGATCAGCAGCTGACACAGGAATACCCAGAGATGAATGCAGAATGACCTGTATTCCCAGTACATCAAGTGTACACCCGCATGATAAACAGATTTTTGACTTTTCAGTTTGTATCACACAGTGAATATTGTAGAACAACACTACATTGCCCTGGAGGTGCAGGTTCTCAGTAGAAGAGGCCCATTAATATGATCACCATATGTTCCTGGCTTCCCAAAAGACCTGTGCCTTAAATCCCCCTGCATACTTCAAAGAACTGGAGTAATCCATGCTTATAGGTGTAGTACTTATGTGCACTGAAAAATCAACAGGATCCCAGGGGCAGATGCATACCTAAGTGCTGTAACACCTGAAAAAGTAAGTGGCTGAAAAAAATGGAGACCTAAGTGATAAATCTCTGTCTCCTCCATCGTGCCACACCCTGCTGTGGGGGGATGATCACTCTTTCTGCAAGCTTTGGACAGGATCAATCTTTTTGGCTAATTCCTAAATGTGCTTTCTCCACAGTTGTCCTGCTTCCTATTTTGCAGGACTAATGTGCAGGTCTCTAAAAAGAAACAAATTGTGTTTGTGTACCAGCACACACCACGTGTGCACATTGGCATTCAGGTCTCTCCTCGTCCCTGTCGATAAAAATGCGGCACAGAAACACACGGAGAGCTCCAGGCAGAGAGCACGGGGGATCTCCAGCCCAGCCCTGCAAAAGGCAGAGGCTTGAAGGGTTTATAATCATCCCATCAGGGCTGCACGTGGCTGGGCATGTGTGTGGTGCAGGGGGGGCAGAAACGTGGCCGCAGGTACGTTGTCGGCCTTTGCAATCGTGCAAATTCGTGGCACGGAGCTCAACGTGACATGTGAAGCACACATTTCATGGCCCATAAGGCTTGTGAAACTTTCAGATCCTCCCATGTGCAAGGGTAGTGTGGGCAAAACATGTGTGCACCTGCCTCCTCGTGCTCTCCATTTATAAACATAAGATAAAACACGCACAAACGCCATTGATAAACAAACACGAGAATACGGAACATTTTCCTCTGTATTTGCAGCAGGCACGAGCTTATGTGTGTAATGAAGTCCATGACACGTAGGATCCTAATTGCTTTTGTGAAGCAGGTGCCTGCAGACTCCACATCTACATAAAATATCCAGATCACACAAGTTTTTTTCTGCCCATAACTCTCCTGATTCCCTTTGAGGAACGCTGGGCTGCATGAAGAGCTCTCAGAGAGCAGGGCTGATACTGCCAACCAAATTGAAGACATGGCTTTGCAAGATGTTTAAAATCTAGCAAATTTGTAGCTAACATGCAAATCTCCTAAGCACTGATAGGGAAAAAAGAAAAAAAAAAATCAGATTCACTTCCAGACATAGAATTTTGGGATGGCTAGCCAGACAGTTATTTCAAGAATAATCAGCTGCAAATGATCAGTTTAAGAAATTTTCAATCTCTGAGTCACAAAGAAGCTGAATATTTCCACATGCCCCATGTGAGGGGCTTGGATTGGGGTTTAGGCTGCAAGAAGGGGTCTTTCAGATTGAACAGACAGGCATTGGGTAGAAAAGCTGCCTCAGCTGTCATTTTTATGAAGCTTAAAGGAAAGGTGGGGCAAGGTAAAAAGGAAGCCTCTGTGATCACAAAATCAGCTTCTAAGACAGAAAAGGAAAAACAGCAGGTTAGGTGACTTCTGGGACCAAAATGAAGAAAAACTGAACTTCCAGTAGTTGATCTCCTCTGCCTCATGCAGAGGAAGAGCAGGGAGTGTGGACACCTCAAGTTATCTATGCAATTACTGCCTCTGGTTGTGAGCCCTGCACAGGCAGCAGGAGCCTTCCCCCAGCTCTTATTCACCCCAAATCTCATTTTATCTCATTTCTTCCTAAACCCCCTGGTATCACTTTTCTGGTACTCTCACAAATGGTTTTTGGAATGAAAGCACCACTTTACAATATCCTTGTAGTAGGGGCTTATTCAAACAAACAGCATGGAGAAAAACCTACCCCTCTCTTACTTCTCTTTGTAGCTGCACACTGCTTTGTCCTTTCCCACTGTGGGCACACCCATGGGTTGAATTTTTCTTTTCACTCTATTTTTTTTAGTTTTTCATTTGTTTGACTCGTGTCAGGTTGACCAAGGAGTGATTGAGTTCCCAGCATGGCATGTAATATTCAGTAGTGTTTTATCCTTTCATTTAAGGATCAAATGCAATGACTGGGGGACTGAAGAGGTGGGGAAGGATTTAATGGATACTAACAACACTTGCAGCTAGCAGTGGGTCCTGGTGGCAAAACAATCCAGATGTCAAAAATATAGAAACCCAAAGGGTGTTCTGAGCTGCCAGGGGGGCTTGCTGTATGGATAGTCTTAACCTGTGCCAAAGCAAAAGACATCATTTTCAAGGCTTTCATGGATTCCCACAGGGATCAGGCACTAATTTCTCTCCATGCATTGCACAATTAGTCCAGTGAAAAATGGCTTGGGGATACAGGTCATTTTCCTCTGACTCATCACAGGCTGGTCACTGCAGAAGGAAAATGCACGGTGATTTCAGGAGATGCAGCAAATCCTCTGCTCCCACTTAATGCAGGAGCAGAAGGTCCCCTGGTAGCTCCCCCAAGGAAAGTGGAGTTCGGCACAATTTCCACATGTATTCGTATTCAATAATTGATGAGCTCAGTGAGTTCCTCGCAAAGGAGCTGCTTCCAGCCATTTCCTTTATTTAAATGTAATTGTTTGTTTAAAACCGTAAAATGAAAGCCCAGAGGGAGCCCGAGAGTTTGACCTACTGTGCCCACTGTAAGAGATCCACAGTCACAGCAGGAGTTTCACTGCTCTGCAATGCTGACACTTCCCAAAAGTTGCTCTTAAGCCCAGATCTAAAGTTTTCTCCCTTTTGCTAAAGGAGTCTCCATGGCACATCATGGCATATAAGACCCATATGAATGTTCTTGTTCTATTTGGTAAGGCCCACACATTACATTTATTCACCTGTCCAGCCAAGCCTGGTTGCCATGAACCCAGAGAAACATCTCAGGTCAGTGAAGATGCAACACAAAGTCATCTAGAGGATCTGTTGGAGTCTCTGTCTTATCCTAAAGCAGTATCTAATCATGATCTGCTTCAAGTGACAAAGCCAGAAGGCAGGGGACAGGCACTAGCCACCTCCCTGTGTCAGCCTGGCACTGTGATGAGCACCCTGGAGCCTTGGTGGTTGTGGCATTCCCTGATCTTCCAGCATCTGCAAAGTTAAGGTGAGACTTACACAGAAAATGTGTTTCTTCACCAGCTTTCCACTGTTTCTTTCTGGCACTTTAGCAGGGGCTGGAAATACATGAAAATACCCTTAGTCAGAGATCCCTCAGTCCCCTGCTTTTCATGTGGATCTAAGAAATACAGGGTCACATGAAAGCAGTGCAAAAAAAAAGAAAGAAGGAGTTTTCCCATCACAGGAGCCTGGTCTGGATTCAGTGTGGGTTAGATATGCAGGTCTGCAGCCTCATCCACCAAATATCCAGTGTGCTCAGTGTCCAGCCATGTCAGGGGTCTGCCCCACAGCCATTACCTGCTTCTCCAGCCTCTGGGCACCCCAGGAAGGTGCATCCACTTATCCACACACTTGCCATCCCCTGCTGCAGCTCTCACAGGGATGTCCCCACAGCCCAGTACCCTCCCATGTCCCCCCTTGCTGGGCCAGCTCCTTCACAAAACACCTCCTGGTCCATGAAGGCAGGTGAAGCATTTGCCATGCAAACCCCATCCCCAGGAGACACGGGCTGGATGCACACATGGAGCTCCTGTTTCTGGGCTCATTGCCTTCGAGCAGAGGGTGATTCAGGAGACAGCAGCTTCCCTCAGGAAAGTGTAGGCATATCTGACCAGTCCAGGAGGGTGAGATGTGCTGTTTGCTTTGGCCCTGATCCCACAGAGACTGAGAGGTGTGTTAACTTTCCCCACAGAAAATAGTGCCCTCACAACTGTTGCAAAGGCACATAGCTTATCTTGCTCCTCATCCTTGCTCTGCAAGCTTGACCCTCTTTGCATCCAGGCAGCCCAGACTGAACCTCCACGTCTGTTCCTGAGCATTTTTGTAGCTGGGATAAAGCCTGGCTGGGAAGGCAGAAGCACATCTGGCTGCAGGATGCTTGTAGCACCTGAGGCAAATCCCCATGTATTATGTGTGTGGTTAGACCCACACTGTGTGTGTTTGATAGCTGGGTATCAGTCAGGTATATGGCTGTGTAATTATACTGCAATTAAATTTAATAGCTTTGCTAACAGCTCAACTGCAGGAGAGTTTGTCTAAGAATTTTTGTACTGGGATTATTAACCTTTTGATGGCTTCACATATCTATTTACACTTATGTGCTGTCCCTAAAAGTACATTTACATTCTATCCAGAATCACAGAATCACAAAGTCATTTAGGTTGTAAAAGACCTTCAAGATCATCAAGTCCAAACAATCACCACCTTGGCAACTAGACCATGGCACAAAGTGCCATGTCCAGTCATTTCTTGAACACTTCCAAGCATGGTGACTACACCACCTCCCTGGACAGCCCCTTCCAATGCTTAACCACCTTTTCAGTGAAGAAATTCTTCCTGATGTCCAACCTGAACATCCCCTGGTGCAGCTTGTTCCTCTTGTCCCATCACTGGCTGCCTGGGAGAAGAGGAAGATTGAGGATTTCCATCTCAAGGTCCAGGTTTGAAGCAAACCTGTGCGCTGGGAAGAGCCACCAGCTGCTCTCTGGCAGCAGCAGGAGCACGAGCAGCGACTCAGGTCTCCATTAAACAAGACATTCTCCTCTCCAGATCATTCTTTGTGTCAGTAGGTTCTCCAGGGACAAAGAGGAGCATATTTTACCTCCAAGGCTCAGACTTCCATGGCAGCTTAGAATGAATGGTGCATTTCCATTCTTTTCCTTTTCGAGTTTACAGGACTCTATTGATTTCTTTAACCTTTTGAACTGTGCAAGGTCTATGTTTAGGCATCCTCATTTCTCTCTATTTACAGAGGGGAATTATTTCTGGTTTGCAGATTGGAATCTGCTTAAGCTTTCAGTGTGATTTATAAAGCCCTATCTCTCCTACCACAGCAGGTTTTGTTTTTCTGTTTTAACTTGTTTTCAGCCTCATAATGATTTTTAATCAGACAACAATTAATGATGCAAATAAGAAGAATGGACACTGAGGGATTGCTGCATCTACTGTATTACGGTTCTTTGGATTTCAATAACTCTGTTTTCTTTTTTTTTTTTTTTATATCATTTGAAGGCCCGTTACCACAACCATTTAGCAACATGTTTGATCATCAGTGTGGAGGAGCACAGCCAGTGGATGTGGCGTGGTCCAGTGGACAGAGTTTTGAGCTGGAAGATATGATGCATTAGCTTTTTATGCAAGTGGTATCTACAGGCAATGAAAGATTTTAACCTTTCCCCTGGCACTGCACTGTACTAAACAAGAAGACAAGGGTCAGGCTTTTGGCTACAAAAAACCTTCAAGCTACTGTCACCCACTGCAAGAGCCTTTATCCAAAACCAATCTAAGCTCTGGTATATAGATGCTGAAAAAGGAGGAATTAGAAATCATCTTTTCACCTTAGCCCAGAGAGTAGTTTTCACCTTTCATGGGTCATTAGTGTGATGTGTTTTAGAGCATCTGAGAATCTGTTTGAAGACTCCAGCTACCTCCTTGTAGAAGACATTGCATCTTCCAAAGATGCAATACATACAACATATCACACATAGTTAGCATACAACAGTTCCAGAGTATGGCAGGCTCTCAGGTCCTTTCATTAATGCAAACTGTGGGAGGGAGCACCTGCAAACTGGAGGTTTCATAACCAGTGTGGAGATTTATGCTGTAATTGCTTTGACAGTTCCCCAGTGGCTATGGGTGAACTGGAAGGTATTTTCAGTCTTTGTATTTGAGGCAAACCAAAGAAATATCACGTTATTGCTCTTTGAGTGCTCCTTTCTAATTGAAGTGGAGTTTTTGGAGGCTTTTCTCCCCACCACCGCCTATAAAATGCAGTTTTTCATGGAATGTATATCGATGCGTCAATAAATCACTCAGCAAAATAAACATGCAGATCTTTTAGTCATGAATGTTGCGAGAAATAAACCTTCTGTAATTGATAATTAATGTCCTCAGGATCAATATCTGGCAGAAGAACCTATAGAGAGAGTCTGAATCATCTATGACTACTCAGGAATGACTGATGCTTTAAAAACAAGCCTGAGTACCTGCCAAGTGTATAAATTACAGCTTTAATGGAAGACAGGTACCCAAAGACAGGGGATCTGCTGGTTGCAGACACTGAACATTTGGTGTTTCATGAGCACTGACAAATTCTTTCATCCTGTTGAGATACCCATAGAGGGAAGGGTGTTACTCCAGTTTGGGATTATCACACACAGTTCAGGGATGGGCCATTAGCAGTTCTGGGAGGTGCTGTAACTAAAATAGTGAAGATGCAAAATCCATTGGAAGAGGGTGCTGGAGTGAGCCTTTGGGATCTGTTCTGTTTGGGATCATTCTGTACATGTGTGTGATCAGTTCCAGCAGCCCAAGCAGTGCCTACTGTGGCCCACAGGGAGATATTGTTATATTGTGAATCCAGGGGCAGGGAGGGGACTCATACACAGCAAGAAAAATAATCAAACCCTCCATTCAAGCTTTGAAATCTGGTGATGAAGCCAGACCTGACTGCTAAGATTATCCTGCCCAGTATTTTTGATAGATTTCTGTTCTCTGTGTGTGGATATGGATGTCAGGTGCACTGTGTGTCCATTACATGTCATCTCTACATTGATACACACACAGTAAATAAAAGGACAAATGTAAATACACAAACAAATTCAGGCAGCTCAGGTTATGTGCCGAGAGACCCAGTTATCATAAAAAGACCAATAAGAAAGAGTAGAAGGATGTTTGACTGCTGGAATGACTCTTGTTTCCTTTTCATTATTCTTAATAAAAGGAGATGGTGCCGAAAAATTGTGTTTCCTTGGTTATTTTTCCCAGGAGATACTTTATAAAACACAGAATATATAACACACTGTGTTGCAAGAAAATGCCTTATTAAGTGTATATAGTTAGAAAGAAAGAGTAACACAAATGAATGGTAATATTTTCCCCCTTTTATACTTAGTAAAAAGTGCAATAGTTCTTGATATGGATTTAATATCAGCTGCTTTAGGAGTGGTGGGGAAAAGAATCTTTTAAAGATTTTAATTTTTTAAATACTGGTACTGGATCATTAGCAAAGATATCACAAGACTTTTGAGTAGACAGCAATAAGATATCAACTGTGAATCTGGTAGAGAATAGAAGTAATTCCTTCCCCTAGTGTCCAAGGATGCAGGTCTTTGGGAAGTCACATAAGGCCATGCTTAGTGTGTCCAGGTATGAGCCATTGACTTCCAGTGTTTAAGGACCAAGTTCAGCAAGGTGCTTAGATATGAACTTGTATCACTCTGTCAAGGCTGATGGCAAAGCACAGCCCCCTGAATAAGCCATCCCACCTCTGGCCCAGTCCCCAAGACCAGGAGTGCTGCCCTTCCCTGCTGTTGCCTGGAAGGGAGGGTGGGATTCAGGAGAAACTCGACCCAAAACAACAACTGTTACTTTGGGACAGCGAGCTGGGTTCCAGCACCAACTCTGTTTTTAAGTTTTACTTGAAACACTATATTTGGGATGTTTTTCCACTGTGGAAACCAGCTCCTAAATTTGTCCAGAGTCCCAAATTTTCCAGTGCAGCCAGCACATAACTTGACTTAACGTAGGTAGTGCCATCCTGAGACATGGCCAGGAGCTTCGAGCAGAGCCAAGGCCAGACGTGTTCGACATGCTGTGCTGTTGGTCAGCATGAGGGCCTCCACAGCTCTTCAAATGACTCTATTTTTAGGCACCTAACTTGGAAATGTAAGTGCTCAAGATTTCCACTGCAGCCAACAGAGACAAGGTGACACATCCAGAAGGCAACATAGGTGAGCTGCCTCCTCAGGGTGTCTGGCTCTTTTATTGACTAAACAAGAAAACACACAGAATTAGTCCCTTAATCCAGGCACATCGAGTGCCCCATGATGAATGTTAAGCTTTGGGCAATAAAGAAAATCCAAACCACTCCAAACCAAATTGCTCCCTGGAGATTTGCTTGTCCAGTGTTTCTCTGGGAGGGAATTTGCAGCTCAGGGGTCCGTGTCCATGGGTACAGCTGCTGGCTGAATGCAGTTGGGTTCATGAATGAGAAACATCAGTTGACACAAGCTTAGCAGCAGCAGGGACACGGCTGCCTAATGCTCTTGTGATCCAGTGAAAAGGTTTCTGTGTCAGGAGGCAAAAAGGGTGTTCTTTAGTGAAAAGCCCACCAAGGCGGGACACTTCCTGCTCACACAGCCTCCTTCTCCCAGGACAAGCTCTGCCAGCCAGGGAATAAACCTGAACAGCAGAGATAAAGTTGTATTGTTTCCACTGATGCTAGATGACTTTTTATTTTTCAGTAGAAGGCACCCTATTCATTATATTATTTTTTTTTTCCTCAAGAATTTGAGTCACCTTCAAAAGGAACCCTCCCCCTCCTTGCTGCTATCATTGAGGCATCATTCAGTAATGCCTCTGAAAACAACAACAAAACCTGTGGAGGAAAAGAATTATTATGGGGTTTTTTTTAATAAAAATAAAAATAAAAAAGAAGCAGCCAAAAACAACCAGAACTTTTATTTCTTGTTGAGTAACCACATTCCATGAGGCATGGCAAGCAGACATTAAATTCTCACTCGACTCAAAGGCAAACCATTATTCTGTAATTTTGTATGTAAATAAGATGTATTAGGAAATCGCTCAAGCAATTAATTAAACAGCTGTTACAGAATAAGTGATAAAGGAAACGGGGGGATGAATATGCGGAATTTTCCTTGCACAGGCATCAGTTTGCTTTTATTTATTTATTTATTTATTTATTTAGTGCTCGTGTAAAAGAGCATTACAACTCCTGCATACTTTGGTATCTGCTCTGAGTGTTGTCAAGGGGATGTTATCCCATGTTGTCAGATCCTGACCTCACTGCTACAGCAAAGGGAATGGGGAATGAAGATGATTTGGAAGAGAATGGGGGTCTGTGGTTGTTGCCATATGAGACTGTCAATGTTGTGACCACCAGCCTGCAGGCACAGCCTGTGCTTCCCCTGAAGGAAGGACTTTATCAGCTTTCAGAAGCAATCCTTTGACTTTGAGAGGGGCAGTGACATGGAAACAACGTGCTGACCCTCATCCAAAGGGTAACATCAGCCTTGTTGTCTTCACTTGGACATTACTTGGAGAGAAGGCTACATTTCCTTAAACCCCTTCTGTGTGTTTCAGAGATGGGGGGGAACAGCCTTGGGAGAGGGAAATACCAGAGGATGTTCCAGGCCTCAGCCACAGACTAGATCCAGCTGAAGCCATGGGAGGCAGACAGTCTTGGACTGAGGAACAAGTGAGACAGGAACAGATGAAAGGTGTAAGGAAGAACTGCACCATGGAGATGAGGTTTGACTAAAACCACATACAAGGCCATAAACTGCCTAAAGACCTCAAGTCTCCCAGATCCCTCCAGGTGGAATGCCATTTCATTCACCTCCTGGGAATCACTGTGCTCCCTCAGTGGAGCAGGATCAGGCTCTCACAGGTCTTCCCTAGAGCTGATTTGTGCAATGCATTTCTGAGGTGTAAAGGAAGAAACTGCAGTGGTTGGCAGGAGTGAAGAGAAACACAGAGAAATGAAGCTCAATCCACATGTTCACTGTGCTTGTTCTGCTTGTCTCCCTCTCCCTCGTTTCTTGTGTAGCATGTGGTCTGACTCCTCATCTGGGAATTATCCCTCTCACCCCGAAAGGTCTGTGGTGACATTGAAAGGTAGGGAAAGGCTTGGGATGAGCAGCATTAAGGGATTCTCCCTCTGGTATGAATTCACCCCTGCACAGAGGTCAGCATAGATTCTCAGAGCCTCTCCCAGACTGCTCCCATCCTTTCAGCTCATAGAGGGAATGCACTGGGTGAGTGGCTGCAAACTTGTGGGGGGTGGCAGTGTGGTGGGACACAGGGCCCTCGAAGCATCCCCAGCAATTTGCTTAGCACCGGGACCATATTGTTTTGTGTGTTCCCAGCCTCATTAAACAGAGCTCCCTGCCTCTGCTGGGGGAAGGATCAGAGCCTGGAAGAGATGAAGGATTGTTCTGGCTAGTCAAGGAGGTAATTTTAATTTGCAACATTCAGCTTCCAACTGTTCAGCAATAGCAAGAGGTTAACAATGTGGAACTGGGGCTCGCTCAGAAGAGACATTTCACTCCCTCACTGAGCACGTGGTGCTGCCAGGGCTTAGGCAGCTCTTTTCTCCTGCTCTCCCATTCCCAGCTGAAGGGAGCATCAAAATAAACTGGATATGTTCCTGAAGTCAGTAGCTGACTTTTGGCACTAATGTTCTGACCTCATGGCCAAAATGTTCTCATTCTCTTGGAAGACCCAGAGTTCTTTCTCCAGTCCCATGAGATTGCTCTTGATTTCAACTCATTATCTTGTCTTAGGTGAGTTTTAAGATCTTACCTTTCAGACTCTGTCACTAAGAGGAGGACACTGGATATTAAATCAATCAGCAGAAAGACATGGATAATTTTTTTTCTGTCCACACTGAACAATTATTCCAATGGCTGTCCTAGACATGGCAGATTAAATAACTGCAAATGAAGGACATTTATCTCTGAAACAAGTGATTTGATAAAAAATGGTAAAATAAATTAATTCATTGCTACATAGGGACAGTAATGCTTGTAAGGGGAGGGGGACATGAGCTTGTGCTGTTATAAATTATTGCAGTCTGGTGGCATTTGGATGTTCAGGGGGGTGTTCGTGTGCAGTGGGAACAGTCGTGGTGCTTACCTGGAATTGGAGGAGTCAGGGCACAACTTCTGCAAACACTGCTACAAACAGCTTCTGAACCACCTGTAATTCCTGATCATCCCTCATTGGCAGAGCTCGTGGGAAGACACATCCAGGAAAGAGTCACTCAGCACTTCTTATCTGCTGAGGCAACGAGGAGGCCTGGACAGAGATCTCCTACCAACCACCCCTACAGCCTGAACACACAAACCTCCAGCGGGCACAAAAGTTAACTCAGCACAAACCAAATTTCAATCAAGTGGCTGATTTACCTGGTTCTGGAAGGGTGAGCCACAGCAGCAAGAGTGTAAGATATTCCTACAGAATGTAACTTTCAGGATACTTCTCAGCATTTCATTTTATAATAGGTCCAGTTTCAAAAATTTTCTGTGTGCTGTTGAAAATTTGCAATTGAAGAAACATAAAATATATTAGTTTCATTTGCAGAATATTTTATTTTGTCGGAAAATTCCTGCAAAATATTTTATTCCCACTTTTACAACAGCTGTCTGTATGGTTTTCTATCCTTTATCCCCTCTTCTCTCTATTTCCTTCATGAATTTGCCACTCCAAAGCAAAGAAATGAAGGAGAAATAATTATATTAAGTTAGTGTTTCGTTTTGCATGTTAGTGAGGAAAGTAAGAATAAAATTACCTATAACAACAACTCAATACTATTACCTATTTTTAATTTATTTTTTTTTGACAGAACAGAAAAATCAGCCACCTCTGTTGTGCACTTGTGATTTCTTGGGCTACACAAGTTAGGGTAGATTCTACAGACTCTCATCTCCCACGAAAGTGAAAGAAAGGGTTTGCCCCAATTTAATTTACCATTATGTGAGGTCAGAAATATGTGCTGAAAGTGCCAGATATTGTGATCTACCATCTTAAGCCCTTCCAGCTGTCAGGCTGTATGGAAATAACTCAAAGCATTCAGCACAAAAGGTTCACTGGGTGTTCAGTGTAAACAGACTCTGATGGGATTTATGGATGTGCCTTCCAACTCTTTTTCCTTCCAAAAAGCAGAGGTGGAAACCCCTCATGTGCATTAGCAAAAAGTCATTTAGTCCTTGCTCATCACACCTGTGACACCGAACTCCGACTTGGCAGCTTTTCTCTTCTCATCTCATTTTGCTTTTGATCCTGATATTTCTGGATGGGGATCTGCCTCTCTGGAGCGTTCACAAGAAGCCAGCACACGATGTGAGAACTCACAGCCCACAGATCCATTGCCACCAACGGCCTGGGGCCATCTGACACCAGCTGAGGGTCTGTCCCATCTCCCCAGCCAGGGAACCAGCAGTGCCCAGCTCCTGGCTGGGCCAATTCACTGCTGTGTCGAGGAACACAGAGCTTGGATGCAGCAGATAAGCCTGAATAAATCCACGCTGCACTCACCACTCATTTGCCCTGGAAATAACAGCCTGGGCCGAGCGTGGTGTACTGGCAAGAACAGCAAAGCACCCGACATGATGAATAATGTTTACATCGAGAATCCAGATGTCATTTTCCATCCTGTAGCTTTAGAAATAATGGCCTGTTACTTCGTATTAAATCAAGGGTAATCCATTCACCTACAGGCCCAACGATAGCTGTCTCTGCTAATCTCCACTCAGGGAGTTATATTCATCAACAGCAAAGGCCTGTGTTTTCAGCAACAACTGGAAGCCAAATGATCTTCAGCGATGGAATTTCAAATATCAATAAGCAGTTGAAAAGTATGGATCTGTCAGTGCAATCCTGCCTGTACATAAACCCTAGTTTTCCACCAGCAGTGTCACCCCCTATGTCCCCAGGCACACAGACCCCAATTTTGTTCATTTCCTTTGCAAACTTTTTTATTTACCAGCAATAAAATGTTCAATGGCTCTCTTCAGTGATGATTCACCCAGTGCCTACTACACTTCAGCCAGTTTAATCCTCCTGTGGATGGATCTGACTCCAAAATTGGCCCTGCTTTGAGCTGGTGGTTGGATGACATGACCCAGAGGTCCCTTTCAACCCAATTTTTAATATGACTCAATGAAGGAAGTGATGATAAGAGCTAGGATTACAATGTTGTGACCTTGAAAAGCAACGGAAAGTTCTCTTTAAACCACCCTTACACAGTTTGGTTTTCCTAGTTGGGTCGAACCACTGACACCCCTGATTTGACCTGGCAATTATGATAATGTGCACCTGCCTTCCCTTCTCTTTCTGCCCAAGTGTGAAGAAAGGTTCATTTTCTGTAAAAAAAAAAATATAATATTTTAGAAAACAGATTAAATACACAAATGTGTGACCAATTTATTTTGAGCTATTTGCACACAACAAGATCTGGTCACATCTACTTTCAGATTCTAGTCCTTCGCTTTGGGGCTTTTGGACTGTAATTGTGTTCAGTCTTCTATTTATACAGTGAATCTATAATGTAATTTCATGAGGTACTGAGATGCACTGAAAAACATATGAGCACGAAGTTGCTCTGCCTAATCCATATGAAACAGTGTTGGAAATCAGCCTGGTAAACATGGCAAGAGAATGAGCAAGGATTTCATCTGGGGCTCTGACACTAATCTAAAAAGGATTATCAAGGAGATAGCCTGAGATACAGAGCACTCGAACAGAGAGGACAACGAATCCTGGTTAAATGAAAGCATTGGCTGGTGGGGGCTTGTAAGTGATTAGGACACGACTTCACCCTGACCACACCAGGAGGGGCTCGTCCCTCACAGCCCCTGCACGAGTTACATTTCCTGCTCCGTTCCCCCGATTCAAAGAGAGGTTAAGAGGAACAGATGATTTTCAAACATTAGCTTTTAATAGGGACAGCATGTCTGGCGAGATGAAAGGACTGAAAAGCCCTTGCTGTTCACAGTTGTAATCCACCCCCAGTCGTCTCGCTGTCGTTCCTCCACGAGCTTCACCACTTGTTGCTTTGGGGAACTCACATCAACACAAATTGGTATTAAGGCACCCAAGGCTCAGTGCTCAGAGACCCAGCAGAAGGAGGTTCCTGCTGAAGTTCACCCTGTGTGCCAAAGGTGGTGGTGCTTGTGGTCACACTCCTCTGATCTCCCTGCTCTGTTTTGCTCGTCTTAAAATTGTGTGTTGTCCCTAATAACAGAGCTGTGAGCACCTGTCCTTTTGGGGTGATGGAAAGCAAAGGTCAGGCCAATAAATTCTGTAATTGAAGGTTTAACTTAAAAATGTGAGAATTGATCTTTTGAAACAAAATAAATTAATAGTTCCCTCCTTTTGTGGCAGAAAGCTGAGAGCCTGCTGATTCCCTCAGCCTCGCCTGCTTGTCTTCCCCTGACAAATTGAAGGTTTTGTGGATTTTGGCCTTTTGAACTGTAGGATTTAGTTTCCAAATACCAGAAAATGTTTTATGGATTGTAGCATGTGTAGTCCTGTGTTCCTGTATCCCATGTGCCTGAAGCCAAGCGCCTGGCCCAGATCAAGACTTTATGGGATGTTTCAATAACAACTGAACAAATCCATGCTAATGCCATGAAAGAACTGTCATCTATCCCCTTGGGTTTTGGCTACAAATAAATTATGCATGCCCTGAAGTCCCCTGAAGTCTTCCTAGGTTAGAGGGGTATCATGAAATGCATGAACAACTTAAATAAAGCTCTTTAAGGCTTGACAGTGCTCCACATGCCACTGTGCTCCTGACAACCTGAGCATCCACCTGGAGCACGATCAGTTCACCCTGATGGGGTGATTCCCCCTATGCATGGGGAGATGGAGAACATAAAGATACTCTTGTGAGTCCATTCCCCTCCCACTTCATTTCTTTTTCTCCCCTCTGCTTCTGATTAAGGCTAATAAAGCTCATGAGATGGGCAATGTTTTAAGTACAGCAACACTTTTCCACCTTTCAGCCCAGTCAAATCCCTTTGCTGATTTTATTGAGTAGCCCTATTTCCACACAGGAACACTCCCATATAATTGTTCCATCAGCATGGTTCAGTGCATGGTTGAGGTAGAAATTGTCCTGGATGATGCAGAGCGTTCCTTGTTTGAAGCAAAGCTGTCACAAATGTATCAAAAGCACCTTTTCCCTTTTTTGCATGCTGCACAAGGGAAGCTGTTATGTACTCTGCAAGCATTTATCCATTATAAAGTCATATTTGATTCAGTAAGACTGGAATGAGTTCCAGTAGGTTAAATATCTCAAAAGCCAAAGCTCCCTCTTTCTGGAGTTCATGCATTTAGTTCACTTAGCTTTCCAAACATAAAAGTAATCATGACATAATAACATACCCAGGGGATCTGCAAACCTCACTGGGTAGTTCATGGGATGTATTAAGCCATCTACCATCCCTTTCATCCACTGGAAGACTTGTGCAAAACAGAGAACATTGTGATAAAAGAAGGCAGACCATAAAATAGAGGACCAAGCCCTCCAGTTGTGTATCATAATAAAGCCAGTAACACTGTCCTGATTTGTGCCAGCAGAGAATCTGGCTCTTTGTATTTAAAATGTAAATATCTCAGAGCAATAAAAGTGAAATATGCTTTAGCTGTACTTTAAGGAGAGGTTTCAGCACCCTTTATGTTTAAATTTCTTGGTTGGTTAGCCCACAATGACTTCTAATCGCTTGGGAGAGTTTTTAAAAATCAAACTTCAATATACTCAAGACGCAGAAACTGAGAAAGTCGTCTGCAGTTCATGGGGGATAACTTTTATTTTTTAAGGGGGGGGAAAAAATCCTTCAGCTCATTTGCAAACAGCTATTGCACCCAGTATTGACGATCTGAAACTAGCAAAGCCTGTTGTTTGAAGGAAAGCTCAACACCTCATTTTCCATTCGTCTGGCAAAGGATGTGCAGCTCTGTGGAAAAATGAGAGTAACATTATTATAAAAATGGGAGTGATAGATAAAAGGGATCTTTTTTGTTTGGTTGGTTGGTTTTTTTTGAGCTACCCCTTGCAGGTGGGTGTTTTTTGTGTGTGTCTGAAGACAGGACAGGGATACATCCTACCACCCCCCAGAGAAGACTGGGCAGAACTGCTTAAACTCAGCTCAGAGTTGGGTGTAACCAAAACACTTCTTTTCCCCATGATGCTCCAATTCCATCCTTTCCCTCACCCTGAGTTTCTCTGCAGCTGAAGGCACTGGGTACCTCCAAAGATCCAACTACTATTCATGAGGCAGGTCAGGTTTTCAGCAGAGGAGAGATAATGCAGCCATGGCTGGGAAAGCTGCCTGCACCCCTGACTGCCCATCTGGAAAATGTAACTAATTTCATTCACTGGGGAGTGCTGGGAGGATTAATTGGATTTAGTGGCCACAATGTACTTTACATTGGTTGGGTGGAAGGAGACTGATAAGAGTTGAGGTGCAAATTTCTCAGAGGTGCATGGAAAAAACTGACCAAGGAGGAGGGCAATTATTTCAAGAGTCAGTGAAGCAAGGAAAAGACAATTAGCATTGGTATCACCCTAATTCACAACAATTTACAACAATGAGGCTGAGACACTCTTCCTATCAAGGCCAGAATACATAATTCCTTGACCTTATTATAAAACATAATTAAAAAAACATGAGCAAAAAGGCTGCCTGTCCACATGGGCAAATAGAAAACTGAAGGACACATGAAGGAACTGAAGGACAATGTTTTTTGTGAGTCCAGGATCTGAAAGAAAACCACAGTAGTTCTATCAAGCTTAGAGTTATTCAGTGGAGCCAAACAGGTAACAGGAAATTTGAACCACACAGCCTTCACCGTATTTTTTATCCCTTGGGAGCCTCTCATTTGTGCTTTGCCTGCAGGGAACCCCAATGCTTGTGTCCAAATGAGCAAAGAACCCCATTCTCCTGGGACAGGGTTCTTTTTTCCCACATTCTTGTAGGTTGTCTCAGATGTTGGCCTCAAATATCTCCAGCAATGCAGCATGGAACAAACATGAGAGAAGCAGATGGAATACCAGGAGCAGCAGCATCAATACCTTCTGAGTGGATTAGAGGCTGGAGTACAGCTGCCACTTCCTTGATCTTTTATTAGCACATAATATTATTAATTACAGAATTAAAGGAAAGACACACTGAAAGGGGCAAGAGGACAGGCCTGTAATGGAATTGTGACTGTTTTATACCATGGCTTTTCTGTTCTCTTCTGTGTCTTGTTTTTCTTATGTGGAAAACCTATTTTATATAGAAGGATTTTTTTTTTTTTTTGTAAGGAGTACGTGGAGCTGGGGACTTAGGCCAGGTCAGTTTGCAACACAAAAAGTACACCTGCCTGACCTTACCACCTTTAAAAGTCTCCTCTATGATTTTTTTTTTAGGTTGTTTATGGTGCTTGTGCTGAAGAGTCTTGCCTGTCCAGGAAGTGGTGGACAGACAAGTGGTAGATATTCTCTTTAACTGTGGTTGTCTTCCTCTCCTCAACTAGAAAAAAAAGCCAGAACCTGTTCTGAAGAACTCCTCACATCTGTTAAAAAACATAGTTCTTTCTTCATCTACAAAATGTTCTGTTCTCAGAGAGAAGATTTCTTATTAATGCTGAGGAGGAAGATGTTCATCAGTGTTAAAGGGCAAGAAATCTTTGATAACAGCAACTTTACACACTTCCTTTCATACATTCATCTCAAACTCCTTTATAGGTCATATAAAAAATTATATTTTCAGAATTTACCCCAAGGGCCATTTCGAGCCACCCTAACCAGCCATATCCTTAAAAACTGGGAAAAAGCACCCCAGACAACATAATAATGGTACAAATCAATCTAACTTTCCTGATTCTGATGTATCTGCAAAATGGATGTGGGCTGAACATCAGGCTCCTTGCTTTTTACAGTTGTTTGCAAAACACCTAGAGCACTGTAGATGTTATTTATAAAACTATTGATTTTTATTATTTATCTTTATGCCTGTCTTGGTCTCTGTCTGCCAGCTGATCACTGTCAGGTGTACTAGATTGTGCTCATGGATTGGACTGGAGTAGATGGGATTAATTGATTTGATTACATTGAGTGAAATCAGTGGATTTCACATCAAATGGAATCAATAATCTGAATTACATTAGACAGATGAGCAAACATCGGGCAGGATCATTGCTTTGGCTTTCATGGGCTGTTACAATGGTTGAGATCAGTGGATTGAATTCCTCTGTGCACAACACGGGGACCGGTTCCATTTGAATCGCACTGGTGGCCTCAATAACTCCCAATTTCTTTTTAACTTGAGTTTGCACTGATCTTTATTATAATAATTATACCTAGCGGCAATCACCCTCTCTGGTACACACAAAAAAGTTCATTATATGACACAGAGATGAAGTGGCTCATTTTCCCCCTATTCTAATTTGGTAAATGGTGATTACAGAGGTAGGAGCTTAGCGAAACCCAATGAGCCTTGATACGTTAGTTAGATTTTCAGCAAGTCATCTTTACTGAGACCTAACTGCATGTAGCCAAGTCAGATGACAAAGTCCAAAAGTCTTGCCTGCTGGTAGTGTTGTTGTTCTCTTGATTATCCTCCAGCATGTTGAACACTCCTGTGTTAGAAGGGCAGCACGGATGGCTGTGGCATCGCACGCGGCCGCCTTTCCCTCGTCCTTAATCAGAAATGTTGAACTGTTCTCTAAATCCCCGAGAGGGAAAGGAATTCATTAGATTTCACCTTTTTTCACTCCTGAATGCTAAGTGTGTCTTCCTTTTTCTCTCTCTTCCTGGGGGAAATGTGCGAGGAATTAATGTTTAGAAAAAAATATTATCTTTTGCAATTCCCACAGGACGCCGAATTCCATCTTCTGCACGGAACTGCGGCCAAAGGTCACTGTAGCAGAGGGGTAGGATGTTAGCAACACTTCCTTTCAATTCAGTGATCAAAAATAGAAGATTAGCCAGCTCTTTCCCAGCTTAGTGACATAAAAGCCACGGGACTGGACTGCGGAAGGAAAAGGCAGACAGTGCTGGCAACGAGAAGAAAGTTCGGTGGGTCACGACCGAAGCTGTCACTTGAAAATAAAAGTTCATTCATATTTTCACGTACATAACGCTACCAAATTAGGACACATAAGACAGAAGTTTTGACAGGAAATCAGGGAGGGTTAGAAGAAAGGATTAGAGCCAGAGGCTGATTTCACCTGTGACCCCTTGAAGGTCAGCTCAAATCTTCTGTATTTATCCCACGCTTGTGTCCAGCAAGCATTTCTTGGCAAACTGTTTTAAGTTTGTACTGAAAAAAATCTGAATTATTGTTAGAAGAAGGGAGCCCAGACTCTTGCTCCTTTTTCTTTTCTTCTGCTCTTTGGATTTTCTTTCTGCCTGAGAAATGAGGCCAGAGCCTGAATCCACAATTGGCATTCCTGGAGCTAAACAGATTTTCCCCAGGTCTGATGCTGTTGGAACCAGCACAGACAAGGGTTAGATATGAAAGAGGCAAAAGGTCACCTTTCAGGACACCTGCCTTTCTCTTCTTACTCTACCTGACTACATGGGTAAGTTGTCTAATTTCTCCATGTTCATTGCTCAAATACACATATAACAAAGAATACTGTGGCAAAGAATAAAATTATTTGGGAATACAGAGAATACCAGTGTATGCCCTTGGATCTTTTGTTTACTTGACTTAAAATTTTACCTAAACTGTGAACTTTTTGTTTACAGCTGTAATTTGCAGCTGTAACTTACTGTTTATTCACAGAATATTGACTTCTTTTTAACTTGGGGAACCTGATATTTTTATTATGGGAAGTAATTGTTGCAATTATGCATCCTTGGAGAAGGATATTTCCTGATCTGGAAAGGAGGCTGGATTAGGCTATTAAAGGACAGGGGAATATGTCTGATTCAGAATATGAAACACATAGCAATATTCCACTATTTAGCTATTGATATAATGCTCTCCAACCTTATTGAATATTAAGGGATTGGCTCAGTCTAAAAACACACAAATGCAGAAAGATTCATATGTGATGCACAAAGGACAGAAAAGCTGCACCATTCAGCTCAGAAATGCCTCAAAGTCCAACTTGTAGCTCATCAGCACTGCCAGCTATCTACTGATTCCTCGTGTCTCTCATCCCTTCCTCCTGCTCTGCTTCGCTCTCCCCCTCTCCTCATCTCCCTGGGAAGGCAGAATCTCATCTGTCTGCAGTTAGTGGAAACCAAAGTAACTGGACTTGCTGCTGGAACAGAAGAAATATGTGATGTTAACAGTTCATTGAGCTGTGAGATGAACAAGCTGGGTGTTGAAAAGGAAATCCAAGCTAAGAGTACATTTCCAGTGTTAATAAAGCTTTTTCCTTTTGTTGTATATTTCCAAACACTGATTCTAGAATGGCTGTCATCCGTTTCCTTCCAGAATTAGACAACAGGACAAATTTCAGGTATCTTGGAGTCATTTATCCTTGTTAAATGATAGCTCTCTGTGCTGCATCAGGAAATCTGCTTCCTCCTCCATCTTTTGTTAAAAGTTCTCTCATGTCTGCAGCTGTCATTGCCTTTTGCAACAAAGTCTTCTGCAACAGTTTTGAGTCTGTCTCCCCTGTGTTCTGCTTTAAACATGAAGCAGTAATCTGGACAGCAAGATGTGAGTTTACCTGGAACAGGAGCTTTCTAGTCAGAGGAAGATGGAACAGTATCTTCTGATTCTTGGAGGTACTTTGCTCTCTTAAATGATGACAGTGGTTTTGGGACCCAGACTGGTTGCTGATGATGGAGGAGACTTCACACAAGAGCAACCATAAAAACAGATGGAAAAGGCACAAGGAGCTGGGTGTGAGCAACAGGGAAAAACCCAAATGGGTGAAGCTTTCCTTGAAAGGTTTTCCTCAGAATGCCGTGCCTTAGAGGAAATACTATTTCCAGGGACTGAGCCATTGCTATCAAAACCATGTCACCTCCACCTTTTCAGAGAATTATCCCAGGCAAGGCAGATGAGAGGGTGAGCTACTGCTCCAGATGTTTTTGCTCTGGGTCTCTGTGAGCAGATGTTGTGTGCAGGCTGCTCCCTGCTATTCTTGGCAGGAGGTAACTCAAATAAAACTTTGTGCTACACTTTTAGATGGGAAGAGTTTCTGTTGGGGTTTTTTTTAGGAGCATTATGTGCAGCAATTGCATAGCCTGCAATGATTTAGAGATCATCTATGTTACAGTGAGCCCATTTGGCTTTTACTTTCATGAGCCACAATGGAGACCTCATGCTGCAGAGAGGTTTGTCTTGAATTTTGTTTCACTGTCACAGAGCCATCATCATCTGTTTTTGCTTCTGAGTTTTATCTTTTGCTCAGGAGAGGAGTACCATATATTATTCACATCACATTATGTTCACAACATGTGAGGTGCTGGACAAATGCATTATAAGAAAACAGTCCCTGCTGTGAAGAGTTTACAACCCAGGCAGAAAAAGCAGATAAAATTTAAAGGAAAAGAGATGTACCATAAAAAACCAAAATGAGATAAGAAAACATTCAAGGTGTCGTGGTTAACAGATGTGTTGTTAATTCCTTTTTTTTAATATTCCATTTTATTGGCAGAGATGGTTGAAAATTTTTCAAACCTCCCCCTCCTTCTGCTAAAAGGAAAGTTTACTGTGAAAACATGAAACTGGATTTTGCCCTATCTCTTGAATTGAATTTTGATTTTCAGGAATACTTTTCATCTTTTGAAGACTCAACTGCAGAAGTGCTTTATTAAGCTGTATTTTCAAAAAAATCACTTGTGGGATTTGTCTTAAAAAAAAAAAAAGAAGAAGAAAAAAGAAATTCACCCAGAATTGTACTCCCCATATAAAAAAAATCTCCTTTCTTTTCTTAGAGTGATTCCACTTTTGATGCAGCACTGACACCAGGTACCATGTCATCTGCTCACATCCATCAGCTTGTTAGCACTGCCTTGTGTTCATCCCCTGCTCACTCCCAGACACATCTGCCAGGTACCTCTCTGCTTTAGTCTGGCTGTTTTCAGTCCCCGTGGTGGGTGATCACTCCCACAGGTACAGCAGCTTTCTCCTCTGTTGGACACACCCTGTGCCTGTGGAGACCAGTTCACACAGTTCCATCCCCCAGGATGGCAAAAATACTCTTTCTCCTGCAGGAAAACTGGCCACCACTTTCTGCAATGCAGGTCCAGCCCCTGCCATGCCACCTCACCTCCCTGGGCTGCCCTGGGCAAAGGGAAGGTTGGATGGGAGGAACAGGGAAGGCAACAGGGATTCACACCTGCTTTGTTACAGCTGTCCTCTCTAATCCCACAGAGAAAGACAAGGGTTCTCTCCTGGCCATGGGACTCCTCCTGTCCCTTCAATTCTCTTTTCACAGGCTTTGTTAAACACCTTCCAATCCTTGTTATTTCCCCAGAGCAGATGGTTGCACACAGCAAACTTATTATTGCATCTTTCCTGTCTGCTCACCAGTCCTGAGGGATTTGGTGGCTCCTTTGCTGGCCGTGCTCTACACCACACATCCATCTACAGAAATATAAGTCCACCTGATACTGGCTCCAGGAGGATCTCCTGAAGACTACAAACATCTAATCTCTTATCATAAGCCTGCACATTTATCACCAAAAGTCCAGAGCAGACCGGTGGCTTTGTAGGTGGCAAATTGTCCATTTAATTATGGGATTTCAGTTGGCTTTTTCTAACAGGTCTTTTTCGCAGCAGCTGACCTTCAGTGAGTCCTTGAATCATACAATTGCCTTTGTGAAACTGCAGCAGAGAACATCCTTATTTTATTTTCCTCACTGCCTTTCAGTTCAGCAGCAACATCCTTGAGGTGTCCTGTAAAATCCTGACACACGGAAGCAATAGCCTGTGTTTGCATCGAGACAGGAGATGGCAAGCCCAAGTGCACAGTCACTTTGATGTGATTTTTAGGAGCAGGGATTATACTGCCAGTGCTAACATGCTCTTTTTAGGCTATTCATATTTCATTAAAGCCAAGCAGACTGTGTTGCTGTGAGAAGTGGGGGAGAACCACTGCTTTGTGTCATGTCACAGCACTGAGTACAGACAGAGCAGGGGCAGCTGGGCAGGCACTGGGTATTCTGCTTCATAGGAAACTCCCTTTAGTGGAAAGTAAATATATTCAGAGGAAGATGAGGTCCTCTGGTGTCATTTTTTTCGTTCCCTTTCAATGAAGTGTCACAGTCAGAATGTTTTCAGTTGGTGTGGTGGTGCATTCCCCCCCTAGGCTGCACGATGATCTGAGAATTATTCATGACAGAATAGTCAGAATGTTTTGTTTTGAACATGGAGAGAGAACTTTTTCTGAGTTTGATACTAACCTTAATTCTTTTTATGTGAAAACTGTACTATCCATAAGGACAACAAGGTTTGCCATGTGTGAGAAGGGCTCAAATGCTGCAAGGATTCTTCTCGGTGTGAGGAGCTGTGTGAGTGGAGGAAGCTGAAGCTGAAGAAGCTCCTGACAGTGAGTTAACCTTAAGGAAGCCCATTTCCAACCTGTCTTACTCCAAAAAATTCCAAGCTGGGTTCAAACTCAATGTAGTTCTGGTGTTTAAAAGTCCCTTTGGCTTTCTTGCTGTGTTCACACCAAGGAAAAGGTGCTGCCCAGTCTGCTCTGCATCTGTTGGGCTTCTGTCCCCCCACGAGCCTGCTCTGCCCCCATCACTCCCACTGAGAGTTAGTGCTGCTTGTATTTCTCAGCTGTTTGGGTTTGACAGCAGATACCTCAGTAAAACTGGAGCCTGGTTAAATCACTGCTCTGCTTTGTCCTCCCCCAAGGAGTGCAGCAGAGGAGTTTTGCATCTTCAGGTTCCTGGGTGTCTCAGCAGGTTACTGTTCATGTGCCAGTTTCCTATTTGTTATCAACAGCTCAATTTTCTGCTTCAACTGAGGTGTGTTGGCAGGGCTGGCCTTTCTTTGTTTTTTACCAGATTTCTAGATTTCCTTTCCTTGCCTCTCCACCAGCTTATTGAATTCTTGTTGATATGGAACAGACTTCACCATCTCAGTTGTTTTTCTCTCTGAGCTCTTAAATGTCTCCACTGTCACCTCTTGTTTGGGTTCTCAGACTTACTTCTCTAGGCTATTTTCATGATTTATAGTTGATTATTGTTGCCACTTTTAGTGTAACGTCTACTTGCAGATATAAAGTCAGGTTTCACCTCCACAAAAGATTTCTATTGGAAAAATGAAAACGCTATTGAATTGTAAAACCTGCCAAAATAAATCATAGGGAAAAAAAAAAAAAAACCAAACCTGTTGAAGATATACTGTTTCATTTATATAAATATACTTAAAGGCACAGGTGACATTCCAGGGAACTATCAGCAGATGGCAACTCTACCAGCAGCAAGCTCAGGGGGAGCTGCTTTAAGAATGAGGTCGCTATTTTTCTCCAGAGCATAAATCTATAGATTATAGTTATTGCATGACAACCTGCCACTAATTAAATTATAAATGACATGACGAGAAAGAAACACTTTAAAATCACTGAGCATCTTTTTGGGACACTTTTAGTACATTCCAGCTATGCTCCACTTTCTGGGGCACGGTGACACCTCCCAGTGTTTGTATTTAAAGTAGATTGAACCAGTGAAGGATCTGACACATCTCCCTTCCCGGGAAACCAGGGTGATTGCTGATGGAGCTGTGGGAATCTCTGCCTGGGCTCATTCTTCATTTCTCTGTTCAGTAACTCTGCCTGCACTGGCCACAATCCCTCTGTGAGCTGCAGCTGATTTAGCAGGTGGGGGAACCTTCTGGAATTACTGCCCCTCATCATCCGTCTCAGGCTGGAGGAGAAACAGCCCTGTGCCTGAGGAATGGGTGATCCACCAAGGGACGACAGTAATCACTGCACATGGTTGATATTAACATTCATTAAGAATAGCATTTGTTAATAATAATAATTTACGGAATTACAGAATCGCAGAATATGCTGAGTGGGAAGGGACCCACAAGGATCATCGAGTCCAACCCTCAGCCCTGCTCAGGCCCATCCCCAAGGGTCACACCCTGTGCCTGAGAGGGTCATCCAAATCCTCCTGGAGCTCTGGCAGCCTTGGTGCTGTGCCCACTGCCCTGGGGAGCCTGGTCAGTGCCCAACCACCCTTTTCCTGGGATCCAACCTAAACCTGCCCTGACACAACTCCAGGCCATTCCCTGGGTGCTGTCCTTGGTCCCTACAGAGCAGAGATCAGTGCCTGCACCTCCTCTGCCACTCTCGAGGAAGTTGTAACTGCAGTGAGGTCTCCCCTCAGTCTCCTCTTCTCCAGCTGAACACACCAAGTGCCCTCAAATAAAGCCTCAGTTTCAAATAACCCAGGCCTAGCCCAGGAAAGTTTATTTTTCTCAGGTCCTCCAGTGAAGTTCATTACTCTTGGCAGAGATAGTCCATGCTGCCCCCAGTTCTGAATCTTTGCTGTATTCACCTCCCTGATGCCCATTTCAATGAGTTTCATGTGATGCCATACATGGACCAGGTTTGCTTTTCAGCTCTGTGAAAAAAGGCTGAGAGAATTGGGATTGTTCAGGCTGGAAAAGAGAAGGCTTTGGGGTGACCTAATTTCAGCATTTCAGTACCTGAAGGGAGCTGACAAGAAAGATGGAGAGGGACTATTTACAAGGGCCTGGAGTAACAGGACAAGGGGCAATGGATTAAAACTAAAAGAGAGTAGGTTTAGATTGGATATTAGAAAAAAATTCTTCCCTGGGAGGGTGGGGAGGCCCTGGCACAGGTTACCCAGAGAAGCTGTGGCTGCCCCATCCCTGCAAGTGTCCAAGGCCAGGTTGGACAGGGCTTGGAGCAACCTGGGCTAGTGGAAGGTGTCCCTGCCCATGGCAGGGGGTGGCAACCAGATGATCTTTAAGGTCCCTTCCAACCCAACCCATTCTGTAATTCCATGATTCTCTGTGCTCCAGGTCATTTGGAGCTCCACTGATGCCACAATATGCAAGAAAAGCACATGGTTGTTGCCTGTCAGTGCCTCAGTGGAACCCACGTGCCACCCCTGGGTGCTTGCAGAGCCATGTGTCACCCTGCAGATAATGAGCTGATGAGGCAGATTCATTGCCTCCCTTTTTCCACCGGAAAACGACATAAATCATAGCAGATTTTTTCTTTGATAACTTAATGCTGCAGATGTGAAGTGTTTGGGGATGAATAGGATTCAGTGTTTGTTAATGAGAGTTTAATGTCTTCATCTTCTGCATTAAACTCCAGTTAATTAATATTCATTCAATTAGAAAATGTAAAAATAAATTATACAAAATTAAGCTTTACACAGGAAGCAAGTGACCTCATTTCTGCTGTTTTCAGGTGCTAATTAGATTAGCTTCTTTTCTATAAAGGGGGAGGCACCAAGTGCTGCCAGTACTAAAGGGAGCCTTGTGTTGTCTGCAGACCTTCTCACCTGGGAGTGCCTGGTTCTAGTCTGCCCTGAGCTGGCGGAGACCAAAAACTACAGCCAAGTGAACCACAATTTTTTCGTGAGTCTGGAAAGCTTCTTGGTCAGTGGAAAGCTTCTCTTTGCTGGAATATTGGTGTTTTATGGATCTGGGTGTTGCTGGGAGAGAAGGATGTGTGCTCAGCTGGTGACAAACTGAGAGGAGTTGTATGAAGTCTTGGTTCTAGTCTGGTTCTGCCTCCTGGCTTTGGCTGAGAGAATCTTCCTCCTTTGTTGCCTTTTTTTTATTTTTTTTTCTGCTCTGAAGGCATTGCCTAAACTTAGAGTCCTTTAGGAAATGGTGTTCTTTTGGAGCTGAGTGATTGTCTTGGCTTAGAGAGAGAAGATGCAGCCCTCTGGGATGAAGAGGTGGTCTGACTTGAGCAAGGCTAAGGGCAGGATAAAACAAGCCAGCCTGAGCTGATTTTATACAGACAGACCACAGGGGTCCTAAATAATCACTATTATCAGCTTATCTAATGTAACTTTGAAGTTGTCCTTGCTTTGAGTCAGGGGTGGTGCCAGCTGACCCACAGAAGTCCTTCCAACTTCAATCACTCCATAATATTATGTTCCTTCTACTTACCTAGATCCTGAAGCCACACTTGTCTTCTGATGCAGAAATACTGTAAAAGGCAGTGAAAACTGGTAGAAAACTCAAACTGCTTAAAGACCTGCTGTGGATTATTGCACACTGTGCTGGGCTGGGGAAGGGGAGTTGGGGAATAAAGGTTCTGTGCTGGTTTTATAGCTCACCATCCATCACTCACCTCTTGATCTGGTACTTTCTACTAGCCCTGAATAGCAATTTGCTTTTAAAATGGGGGGGGAAGGAGGGAGGAAGGCATCCATGTGAATAAAACTCAGGGTTTATATTTTGTCTTTGAAGATTGTTAAAAGGGAAAAACACCTTTGGATAAGATGGTTCAATTACTGAGAATTTGGGAAATTGGTTTTGTGTGTGTGATGTTAAGAAGAGTCAAAAGTAGTTCAGACTATCAGTGACACTGCAGGGAGAGTGCTTGTGATGATAGTTACTTCTTGCAAAGGAGGAGGGTGTGCTAAAGTGATAAACAATTTAGAATAACTAAAAAAATAAATAAAAAGAAAAACGTAAACAAAACAGACAAACCAAAACGAAACCCAACCCAAACCAAACAAACAAAAAAAGTTGCAACACTACTGAGACAGAGACATGGGACCCAACTGTGTTTCACTAGGTCATCTCATCCTGGAGGGAAATAGGATTATTCTTAGTTGGAAGCTGCTTATTTGACTCAGGTCATCACAAACACATAATGATTTGCAAAGGATGCACAAATGAACTACAGTGTTACAGCCAGAGGCACCTTGGCACAGAGGAGGATATTTCATGGAAGGGAGGTCAACGATGCTACAAAGGACAGTTTCCCTCTGCTGTCTGGTCCTGCTGTGGCCCTTTACAATAGAACACAATAACTCTACCCTGGTTTGTCCTGTTGTGAATCCCTCTGAAGGCTGCCATCCCACTGCCTTTTTTTCTATTCTACTGCCTCTGTGTCTTTCTATTCTTCTCTCTGCTACACCTCCTCGTTAGCTAAAATATCTTAATCTTCAAAACCTGTGCTTGGGTTCAAGCCAGATTCCTGCTTTCCTTGGCTCATTTCAGCTATCACAACAGTTTGGCACCAACTGTTAGGGCTGTGCTTAAGGCCCCAATTCAGGATGTTACTTATGAGAGATGTTGAGGTACTTATTTGCTTGGTGCAGGCAATGCTGAGAGCCATGGGCTGCTGCAGTGCTTTGTATTCCTTGGTGTCACTCTGACTTCTTAATTTACTGTGTCCTACAAAGCTGCAAGGGGAGGAGGGAGGCTCCCAAGTGTCAGGTTTATAGAGTTGTTTGGGTCAGATGGTATTCCCCTGATCACAGCACTCCTGTGTGGCAAAGCACTTTGCACCTCCTCAGCTCTCAGTGTGTGCTCTGGCTCTGTTGGAGCTCATGAGAGCTGGTTCTGTGCTCTATTTCTTTGCTGAATTGACCTGCTGGTCTTGAGTCTGGAAGTTACTCATTTCTCTGGACCTGATGCTGTTGGTAATTAGTCTTGCTCTGGGCTTGGAGATGAGCTCCAGGCACTTGGGAGATTGGGAAGGCTGTAACAAGGCTGATCTTATTAAAGGGTTAAAAAATAAAGCCCCTTCCTGAGGTTATTGGATTAGCCTTGGTTGGACTCGTGTGGGTAAAGAGCAGGACATTCCTCATCAGTTGTTTCTGCTCTAACCAAGAAAACATGGCTGTCCATATATAATTTCCTGGCTGGGGGCAGGTAGGAGCCTTTGGGAGATCACAGAGACCTCACCCTGCACGCTCTGTCTTCCAGGAGAGCTTTTGATCACTGAAGTCTTGCCTGTTTGAGTGGAGAGCTGACAAATACATTGTGCCTCTCAACATCACAGCTCTGCAGGCTGGGTTTCTCCCTGACATTACAGGTTTTCCTACCATATCATCCAGACACTCTGTTTCTTTTCTTCTGTAATAACTGGGAAAAATGGCACTTGTGGGCCTGTCAAAAAAGGAGACCAGGCTCATATTCCCCATCCCATCCCACTGTGGAGTCAAGAGGTGTTTATACTTGACAAGATTAATCTCACCAGCTATTTGAAGACTTTACTGAAGTCTTTCATTTCACTGCTCACTCAGGCTGCTCAGGAAGATTAGAGTGATTGCTGATGGCTTTGCAAACTGCTCCAGTGGACACTGAGTAAATATTTTAGGAAGCACAGCTGCAAAACACTCTAAATCCAGCCCTTTCAATGACAAGCCATACCTAACTAGCCCAGTCCAAAAGGGAAACACCAAACCCTTGACCACAAATCCTCCTTGTTATCCTTTTAAGAAGGACAAGGGTCATGCTCAGACACCTCACGCCAGCATATCCTGATTTTTGATGTTCTCTGCACTGTGCTTCTGGGCAAAACAGGGCAAATGTGAGGTCAGAACCTGGGCATGTACCTGTGCATCCACCCCCAGGCTTGGTATCAGCTTGGGATTAGTCCTTCTGACATGCTGAAGACTCTTACTTAATTCACTTAATTAAAAGTGAAAATGTTTGGAGATACCCATGTTCCTTGTTCTTTCTGATTATTGGAAATTTATTAATGAGTGACAGGTTTTGTTGTTAACGTGTACATTAAATGAGCTACCAACCAGCTACGTGTTTTTGCCCAGCAGCCATGGAATTCAGAGTAGACCAGAAGGGATGGATATCCCACTTCAGTTTTGGGGTGTTTTTAGCCTCTGGGTTGTAAGTATGGAAGGGTTCCTGGGAGTAACCCCAAAAGATTTGTCCAAAAGTAAATAATTAGGAGGATTTCCGTATGAAACTTGGACAGCACTGAAAATTCAAATTGCCCCTTCTCAGACTTTTAGAGCTTTATATGATTTCCATATGTTTTAAAGGGCTGTCTGACCCTTCAGTTAAGGTGTCCCCTCAGCTCTTTCCATGTCACAGGTGAAAAGATGTCTCTGAGGTCTGAATCTGAGAGAGCACTGCTGAGTAAAGTGACCTGACTCCTGCTGTGCCATGTCTCCCCAAGTCAGCTCTGCTTATTTCTCTTCACATCCATCACTTCCTCAAGCACAAACACATTAATGATACTGGCAATGGCAAGAATTTTTTTTTTCCCTTTTATATTTATCTCTCTTTCCTTGGCTTCTGTCCAGTCTGAAAAGTCCCACTAAAAAAGAAAAAAAAAATAAATAAAAAGCTGTTGTGTCTGAACTGATTATAGGCCATCAGACATGATGTCCCTTTGAAATTATGACCAGCCTTCACAGCTGGACAGATCTGTGCTCCTGTCTGATGCTGATGGGTCACACATTCCTACAGGAGGAAACAGAGGGAGGGCAGGCTCTGAATCTTGCTTTTTTCCTTGGGTGAAGGGGACATTTTCTAAATGGGATTTTATTACAGTGACAGTTCTGAGTGTGAATCACCCCATTTATGTGATATTTCCAGCAGCTCCACCAATTATGGCCACCTTTGCCATGAAGAACAAGGAAATTAACAGCAGCTAATGGACTGACAGAGCTTTTGGTGCCAAGTCACGAGCACATGACAAGGCAGATCAGTCCCCGCCTGCCTCTTTTCTTATTTTCCTCACTGTCAGATATTTATTGTAATAGTTGAAAGGCAGCATTTAGCTGGTATAGCACTTTCTATTTAAGGTGCTGAGCAGAACAGGCCATTCCACAGATAAAGGGAAAAGTATGTTTGAGGACGATACTGGGAGTGAAATGGAAATTGCCTCAAATTGGGTTGGCGAGCATCCTTATTATTCATTGGGATGATTTAAGGGCCTCTTTCAGAAAGGAGAAGGAAGTAAAGGTATGTGTGGGGGAAATATTCTAAAACTGAAACTGTTCTCTGCTCACTCATTAAATAAATTCATGACCCAGCAATGCCTCAGGGAGCCTTCCTTGCCTAGCCAGGCTGCAGAAGGACTGTGGGGCCTGGCTGAGAGCAGGGATCAGCTTCTTAGGGCTTCTCAGAGAGTCCTCAGAGACAATATTTGCTGATTTGGAGGACTGGTAATGGTTAAGGAGGAGATCCTGTCCTTTACTTCAACCTCTGTGTGCAAGTGCTCCAAGAGGCAGGAGAGCTGTCGGGTGTGGGATTTGTGTGGGACCATCCTGTGTTTGTGGAGGAGGCAGCAGCCTCTCCAGAACATGCTGTTGTGGATTCACTTCTGTGGAGCAATGGATGAAGTGTCCTGGACGGATTAATCCCTCAGCTCACTGCAGGGCTCCCAGGAGAGGAACAGCTCCTTTCCCTTTCCAGTCACTGCTGGTGTTTCCATGGCAGGTGCTTAAGGACTTTCATGACAACACCAGAAAGGACTATAACAGAGGATCCTGGCTTTTTCCATAATCTGGATTGTAGTATTTTCCCTGATGAGTCCACAAGAAGCCTTGCACAGGATCAGACTCCTCAACACTGGCATTTACTGCCCCTATTTAGAACCTAAAGTTCCTAAAGTGCCTTTTCAGGTATAAATGACAGAATTACATGTCATCCTTTTGAATTGCAACCAGTTTGGAGCTGTACAGCATTGCAGGTGCTGTGGGGCATTGATGCTGCCCCAGTATTCAGAGCAGAAAACGAGGAACCACAGTATCTAACTGCAAATGAGCAAGGACTGTGCTTATCAGAGTGTAATTACCCTGATCTGTGACCTTGAGGGAGCTGAGGCTCTGATAAGAAGCCCCTGGGAAGGGTATACACTCCTGTCAGACTTAGAACATGCACAGACATGAGCTTCTGCTGTTATCCTAATTTCTCCTTTATTTCTTCCTCCTTTTTCCCCCCCACAGAAAAAGCTTTGTGTGGGTTTTGTTGTTTTTTTGGTTTTGTTTTTTTTTTTTTTTCCCTTTAAGCTTCCTAGGCACCAGTCTGAAGAAAATCCCTTTCACATCCTTTTTCTGCCAGGTTCTCGGACATTTCTGGGTTCCTCTCTGATGCACTGTGAGCAGCTGTGGTGTCCCAGTGTCACCTGTGGGGGTCTGCTCTTGACAAAACGTTATAGTTCAGTTCTCCTGTTCCCAGTAGCCTTTAGCTCTGCAGCCCCAGCACCACTTGATGGGCTGATGGTGTGCAGGGCCCTGAACACACAGCACTGAAGGCAAAACTGAGATGATGGATCTTCACACTCTGCTGAAAGGCCTCTAGTGGTCTAGTTCAGGCAGAGTTAACTCTACCCTTTCCATCTCCAAGAACCAAATAAAACACACTCCAGGCCATGTAACACAAGATGCCTTGTCAGCTGTCCAGCTTCTCCACGGCACTCGAGAGCTGCATCCCACCCATCCTGGATCATGTCACACTTCAAATATTCCCTTCCATCACAAAGCTACTTACAAACAATATCCTGTCAGTCCCATAAAGAAAGGCTGGATAATGCAGAGCAGAGGCAATGTCTGTGCTTGGCGAGTAGTGTGGCACCTGTGGAGAGCAAAACAGCAATTTCAAAGGACCAGTGTCCATGCTGTAATCATTTAAAGGGAAATATTTTAGGCTGCCTCTGGTCTGATCCCAAATTCTGACTGTTCATTAGTGCATTAGGGGTGTGCTTCAATCAAAAGCAGTTCAGTTCATGAGCACCAAGCCTGCTTCAGCATGTGAGCTGAAGTGTGATAAAGAGGCAGTTTTGGTATTCAAAAATACACTTTTGGCCTGAAACAAAATGCTGCTGTAGGTGCACACACAGAGGAAACCTGTAATTGCCTAAAACTGCAGGGCAAATTTTGACAGGGCTATGAGCAGGACCAGGCAGCCTGGTCTGCTGTTTTTCTCTCTCAGCTGGTAAATAATACTCAGTGCACCCTCAGAGTGGACAGTACTTCATGGCTGATGTATGTTCCCTCCTATTGGGTCTAAAATAACTATATATATATTTGCTGTGTCTAAACAAAATTAACTGTATAGTATGGAACCATGTTGGGGGCTAGAGATGAAATAGGAAAGAGCAGTTGGGATTTCATATAAATAAAAATGTATGCACCATATCAAGAGGAAATAAAAAACCTTCTATTGCAGCTTTTGCTGGGGGTGTTGTTTGTAAGCAGTTGTCAGAGGATAACTTTTGAGTTTGTGCCTGGAAATTGTTCATTATAAAAAAGAGCTATGGAAAGTATTGGACCTGTGATAGATCCAGATACCTCTGAAGCTGAGAAAAATTCAAATCCATGGTTTTGGCTTTAAAATGAGAGTACATGGATGTGTTCCTGGATCTTCCTGTCATTGTAACATACGGTGTTGCCCAAAAAAAAAAAAAGCTCAAGTTACTGGAAAAAGAATTAGCAAGTATATCACAAGAAGCTGTGCAGAACTGCTCTTTGTGTGTATTTCTTGTAGCATCACTGACTCTGTGGAAGCCACATGGGTACAATTCAGTTCCAATAACCATGCCTGCTAACCATACACAAACCCACAAAGCCTCTATACAGATGTACAGCCCTCAGAGAAGTTGGTTCCTGTGTTGGGAAGCAGATGTGCTCCTCGTAGGCTTCCCAAGTAATTTAAATATCCGACAGCACAGAGCCCTGACCTGGGTATTTCACACTCTGCTTCTCCAAAATGCTGATGAGTGCTGTGCCCTCCCACATGGAGGTCAGTGTGTGGGTGTCATCTCCAGCAGGATAACCATTTAATATCCCATTGGAGCAGTTCAAGAAGGGCTGTTCCAGGACAGGAGAGGGTACAAGTTTATTCTTTCTTCACTCCATCACCTCGTGTATGTGGTTTCAGCTACACTTGGCTGCCTGTACTTCCCAAAGGCTAACACTGATTTGTTCCAGGGACCCATTCAGTTATAGAAAACTTCTGGGGAGTTGAAACCAGAGGAGACTCTTCCCACAAAGATTATGTCTCCATCTGGGATCCTCAGCTAAGGACCCTTCTTTCTGTGGGCTCATGCTTATAGAGAACAAGCTCAGAGATGCTTCTTTGAGGGTTATTTATCAGCTTCCAGAGACTGATTTTCCTTGGTGCCTTTGGGAACATCTGGCCTTTCTCTGAGGCTGCTGCAGAGCTCCAGGGATGCAGTCTGAGCAAGCCAACACACACCCTGAGGGTCCTGAGCTCATCCTGGCTGCTGCCACACTGAGAACATCACTCCAAGTGTGCTGGCTCCTCTGGAATCCAATGTCAGCAATATGGAGTGACAGAGTCCTGGTAAATCTCAGACCAAACCCACAACTTCCATTTTGCTGCTAATTGTTTGGAATTCTTTGAACTCACGTCTGTGGATGGCACTTAAAACTGCCTCTGCCTGGTACACCTCATAAACAGATGGAGCGTTTGTTGACGTTTCTGTGACAGCTTGAAAACTTGTCTCCTACCTCTGAGCTGAGCCCTTTCTGCCTTGTCCTCCATCTGCCATCTCATTTTAAAACTAGCAGAACAACTCGAGTGAAGCAATTCCGACTTTTTCCATCTGTGCACAGTTAATTAAGAGGGTAATGAGAGCTCCGAATGAACAAGCCCTGCATTAATTCAAGATATGATTAAGGGAAACATCCAAAAATGAAAAATATATATGTGCCTACATACGTACATTTAAAAAAAGCCCCGAGTCCCTTTTGTCTGTCCCTGTACTTGCCAACATTATGGCTATGGATGATTAAAAAATAGGAAGGATGACTATGGAAAACTGAGTCCCCATTCTGAATGTGAAATTTGTGTATGAGCAGCTCAAAGGTGTGGGGACTGCTGTAACTGGAATATGTGTGAAGATGGTGCTTGATAGCGGGAGAAGAAAGTGCTGTTTGCTTTTTGGGGGTTAGAAAGGTGAGTTACAGAACCAAAGGCAGGCAGAGATGCACAATCCAAAGAGTTGCCCCAGCTGAAATGAACTTAAAACATATGGTTCTCCATGATATTTGCTTTTGTGGCCATCTCTGTGTGCTCCCAGCCAGGCAATATGTGATCACACGAATCTACCTTGGGAAATTTTACAACAAGCCAAGACTGTCTCAGCAGTTACTGAATTAGTAATTCCAACCAAGGCTGGAAATAAAAGGGCTATATTGCCTAATTTTGCTCTAGTTAGACTAAGAAGGCAGCAAGAAGCTCTGTTGGGGACCCGGGAGTATGAATTTTATAGGGAGTGAGGCAATATCTGGTCCTGCAAAATTTAAATTTGGGAGGATCTTGGTGGCTGGGAAAGGACAGGGCTGGAATAATGCAGGAGGTGAAACAGGACAGGCAAGAAAAAGGAGCATGAAGACCTTGGAGTGAGGAAGAGGAGAGGGCAGCAGAGCAAAGCAGCAGCTTTTCCCTCTGTACCTCGTGGCTCCCTCCAGTTTTACATCTCTCATTTTGCCTTACTGGGGGTGGGAAAATGACTGGCACTGAAGAGGGCTGAGCGAATCCTTGTTTGGGGGTTTCCCCCCCCCCCCTTCTTGGTTTCTTGCAGCAGCAGGAAACGCAGCAAATATTTCTAAACAAAGCCTGAAATTGGCTGTTTGCATTTTGCCTGTGAAACTTCCTGTGGCTCACAAATTGGACTCTCATCCCCGCGCTGCCGGGGAAGGCAGACGCATTAGCAGCAGCCTGGCAGAGCTGTTGGCTGCAGCCAACAGAAAGGGGCTCAGATCCACCTGCTGAAGGCTGTATTAATTTTTAAAGAATAAGCTTTCTGGGGCTCCTGGTGCTCACTGGTGGTGAAGCCTCTTACCTGACAGATGGATGAGAATAACCCTTTACACCCTGCCCCCTGTGCTGTTTGCCGAGGGGGGGGTTTGCCCAGCAGTGGGGAGGTGGCAGATTGGAAGAGCTCATGGCATTTACACAGGGATCCCAAGGAGACAGCTGGAGCAAGGTGTCCCACACGGAATGATTGCACGGAGGAAGGCAGGGTAGGACGTGAGCCATCAAAATATGTATCCTTTCTTATTTCTAAAGGATTTCCAAAGCGCTGTAGGAAACAGGGCTGGAAAGGAAATCAAGATATAATCCCCTGCCCCAAAGGAACATCAAAATTGTCATTCCTGTCAGGCATTTGTCTAATCTGTACTCAGAACATCCCCGAGTGGGGATTTCACACCCTCCCTGGGCCCTCTTTTCTGATGTTTAACTACCCTTGCTGTTAGAAAGTTTATCTGAATGTCTGGTCAGAATCTCCCTGGCTGTAATTTAAGTCCATTAGTCCTTGTCCTAACTGACATGGAGACCAAACTTATTCTCCTTTCTGCACAACTTTCTGAGAACATATATCTTCCCAAAGATGTGTGTGGAGGAGCAGGGACACAAACACTGGTTTGAATGCACTGGTGACACACTTGTGTGTCAGGACTCCACTTGTTCCTCCAGGTATCCATAGCTGTGCCCTAACACCAGATCTGGGATGGGTTTTGCACTGGTTTGGTGAGACTGGCACAGTGTGAACCTGAATTGAGAAGGGAATTGCTCAGAGAAGTGGGATATAACCTGGGGCTAAAACCCCAGCTGTTACACAGTCCATCTCCACACTGCCTGCAATGTGGCTTTGGGAACATCTGGTCCCTGGGAATTTCTGCACTGGGACATTCAGCTGTTATCCCTGGGAACAAGGATGTGCCCTGTGCAGGTATCCAGAGCTGTTGTCTCTTCCCCACTGACCCAAAAGCCATTTCTGAAAAGATCCCAAATTTAACAGCATCCTGAGACAGAGCATTGCCTTTATATTGGATGTGCAGAGGGAGCACAAACAAAACAAAACTGAATTTGTCATCTGAGGAATGTTTTATTACATTACTGAAGACTTATGCTAACTAATCTGTGTGTGTATACTTATGTAGGCAAAGTAACAGAAACTTCAGGATTCTGCTACCTAAAAATCCTGGACAAAACCTCTGCTCAGGCCAAGTACAGGGTGGGTGTGATGAGTCTGTCCAGCCTTGTGGGATTGATAAGCCCAGAGACCAGGTAATTCCTGGCTAACTCAACTCCCAACACACAAGACAATCTGTCCCGCTGATCAGAGCTTCAGTCAGACTTCCACTGGACTACTCTGATGTAAATAAATTGTTATAAATGGATCTCTTTTCCACTGCAGTGTGTGCCCTGCTCCGAGATCTAAACCTCTCCCAGGAAACTTCCCAGCTGAGTTTTCAACATTCAAGAAATATCCATCATAAGGCTTCTGCTTAATGTTCAAAATTTTGGAGGGTTAATATCCTCACAGCATTTGAACAATAAAATGGACAAGTAGTTTTTGCTCGAATCTGAAGGAAATTAAATTCTTCCCTAGGCTGGGAATTTGTTAGAAATTTCCATTAAAAATAAATAAATAAATAAAATCCCCAACCTTTCTACCAACTAAGTCTGAAACTCCTTGAAATAAGGGCTAGTAATGGAAGTGCTGACAGTATCTTAACTAGAGCAGCGTGAAAGGAGTGATATAATAGTTTATTTCAGGTAATGCCATGGTGATTTTTAATTTACATAATGTCAAAAATGCAATATGTGAACTTTCTGAAAGCAAAAAAGTGGCGATAAAAACATCTATTTATTCCTCCTGCCTCCTTGCAGAAATGAGAGAATGAACAAAGCCACAAGGAAAAACCTCAAGGCCATGGTATTTGCATGAAGCATTCTACACATAATGTACCCGAGGAGTGTTTGAAAGAGAAGCTGACCCCGTGTAGTTGCTCTTGTCTCAAATCATTTGCTAGTTTAATAGCTTAACATTTGCAAAATGATGTTTAGATTATTTTCCCTTCCTAGCATTAAATATAACTGGTGTACAGTGAATGTGAGCGGTCTGTGGAGGACTTTCAGGTCCCAAAGTCAATTCTCCTGACAGCTCAGCGTGTCCTGGCTGTGGGTGCACAAAGTGTGTGTTGCAAATGGAGGGGCCTGTGGGGTCTGAGAGCCCTGCTAGAGTTTGGGGGTTAGAGATTTGGGGGATTTTTAGGGAATTAGTCAGATATCTGCGGGTTTTTTTGAGGATAAGTGGTCCTCCTTCCTGTAAAAAGACATCAAGGTGGTGTCCTCCACTTCCCAGTGGTGGGTTCTGGGTCCACAGCTGTTGTGTGGGTTCCTTAACATGTTTCCTTCTGGCCATGGGAGGACAGGTTTGTACTCAATTTGTGGTCTTTTCCAACCTAAATGATTGTGTGCCATGTGCTGGCCATGAGTGTGTGGCCAGGGGACATTTGCCCCTCTCCCTTGTTCTGGGGGCTGTTTGGAGGACCTTGGCTATCTTCATTCACAGAGTTTTTCTGAGATTATCTTAGAGGCTGCTGTCCATCCCAAACTCTGGGAAATGATTGTATTGGAGCTACAAAGACATCACTGTGAACAGAGAAGGATCAACCAGGTGATTCCCAAAGCAACTAAACAGCAGATCTGTAGTACACTTACTGCTCAAAGAGAGTCCTGTTCACTGCAGAAGAACTGGTTAACCATTATTTCAGCAAAATTGCAGTTTGGTATAACCAGTCCACTAAAATCCCAGTTTGGAGTTCCTGATATTGAACCAGCCTGAGCATCTTGTGGGACTGGAGTTAACTCCTGTGGCCACTCCTTTTATTAGAGCCTCATCACACACTGCTTGTGTATAGATGATTTTATTAAGTCTCTTTGGGAAATTTTGCTTAAAGAGCATTGGCAGGCATTGTACAAACCTAGAAGGAGCATGCCCTGCATAAATGACTTTAAATGGGGGGGAAAAAACCCCAGGATGTGGGGAGATTCCATGATATGGGTCCCTGGTAACTCACAGGAGCAGCACAGGCTCTTCCAGCCAGTATCAAGTCCTCAAAACAGAATTTTAGCAGGTTTTCAACATGTTCAGTTCTTGCTCTAGCCCTCCACACAAGGGGTAAACACCAGCCTGAGTGATTAACACGGCCCAGTGTGACACAATAGAGCTTGCAGCCACTAAAGCAGCCTAGTGTGACCAAAAAATTCTGAGAGGAGCTAATAGAAATCCTGCATCATGAAGGAATCCACAGAGGAAGAGAATCCCTTGTGACAATATTATACCTTCAATATCATTCATAAAAATAAAACAAATAAAAGCCAATTGTGAAGTCCAGGATACCATAAAATATGAGTTTGGGTAGAGTCACTTAGAGGGAAAATTTGCTTTAAATCTGTGTAACCACCTTGAAGCCTCACACATTTCCAGTTTTAATCTAGCACATTAGTGAGATTAGTACACGGGGTTTTTTTGTAATTAAACTGCATATTTTATCACTTCTTCTACTTTCATGCTATATAAACTTCCAGGACATTACAGGCCTATAAATATTGCCAGAGCCCTGCCTCTGTGGGAGGCAGAAGAACAGAGAGACAGAAGCAGTGTGGGCGGCCCCTTCCTTTTCTCCCTAATTGTGCCATTAGTCAATAAACCCAAACCTTTGTAGAGGGAGTTTTAGGATTAGGATACACACAGAGGGAAGCTCAGAGCCCAGGTTCCCATGGAGAGCTCTGTACCTGCAGCCTCCAGTGCTTTCCAGAGGCTGTGCAGAACGAGCCTCCTGTTTTCCTGAAGAGAAAAGGGACGTGGCAAAGGTAGCACTGAATGTCCCAATGGACCTCCTGGCTAAGTCCTCTCCTTTGATGTCAGGTTATGTCACTGTCTGAGGAAAAAGAACTTTCTGTGCCTTCTCCCTCATCCTTTATAAGTGCAAAGATGTCCTTCCTCTGTCTGCAATGTCCCCACGTGGCTGTTCCTGCCTCTCCTCCTGTGCTGAGCATCAGTTTATCCAGGCGTGTTTCCTGTTACCTGTGAGTTTTTTGACTTCCTCAGACACTCACTGCTTTTCAACCCTTAGTTTAAACCTGAGGTGGACCTTTCTGTGTGCAAAGGACAGTTACCATCAATGCTTGCAGCTGGTTTTAGTGTTTGAGAAAACTCCACCTTGGTTGTATCAGCTGCAGCTCAGCCTTTCCTGCTTGGACCACAGAGCAGGTGAACATCCATGTTTCCCATTTTGCATCAGACACCAATGTTTTGGAAGGTGCAAGAGTCCAGGAATGTCTCCAAATAAGCCTTTTTGTAGTCATTAACTCTAAATATTATGCTGGACCACACCTGTGTGTGTCCTGGAGAGAAGAGCAACCCTGAAACTCATTCACCAGGTTGACCTGTGGGTCCTGAACTCCAGACACTGTGTCAGAGTTACCTTTCACCTCACCCCAAGTGCTTTCAGGCGTGTCAGGGGCACTTGGATACTTTTACCAAATCATAGGCTGTAAAAAGGCAGATAATGCTCTCAGCAGAAAGGGATGCAAACAAGAAAAGGGCAGATGCCAGCATTTCCAGAGATCAAGGCACCTCTGTTGTAGGAAAACAAATAAATAAGAGCTGAGCTTTAGGCAAGGTTTGAGTAGCTTTAGAGTCAGCCTGGAATCTGATCCACTCAATCCAGTGCTGCTGATGCCTCCAGCATCGTAAGCTCAGCTCCTTAAATGTCACTTTGGAAGGTGAACAGATGGGAAGTGGAGCTAGAAATATATAATCATGTTAGATTTCTTTTACAAAAAATTCTTTTTTTAAAAAAAAATTTTAAAAAAAAGAAAATTCTTCCTTGCAAGCCCTTCTCTGCCCTGCATTCTCTTCCTCCCACTCCTTTAAAATTAACAGAATTCTGATCTGGTGCACAGAAGCAGATTTTTGCCAATTTGAGACAACAGTTGAAGGAAAGACCCAACTCAGTGAATGCTGGGCATCTCACTGGGATAACAGGAACACTTCCCAGAGCTCAGGCATCTGGAGCTCCAAGTCTCCTCCTGAGTACAACCCCTGAGGCTGACCCAGTAGTACCCAGGTTTCAGATGTGGTTTTGTCTCTGGCTCGATCAACATCCCAGGGAGTGAGAAAGCACCAGGAACTGAAAGTAGATCATTCCTCCACGAACCAAAGAAGATTTGCTGAAGCACCTCCAAATAACGTACAAAAATCTCTGTGCTGGTGCATGGAGCCAGGAGGTGGCTGCTTTAAAACTCCTGGCAAAGCCATTGCATACAGATTATAAACCTGCAGATTTTAGGGAAAATAGGCAGAGCACAAAGATTCCTGCTTCCTGACAGAGGCAATCACCAAATTCCTTCGTCTCATCAACCTGCATTTTCAAACCTGACAAGTGATTTGGGATGGTAATGCTGCAACAAACCCACAGCTCTGTAGCCTGAAGAGAGGAGTTTCTCGAAGACAAGCCTATTAACACACTGCACAGCAGCTTCTCCCCTTGTGTTCTTTGCCATCAAAGAGTTGTGCCTCCTCCAGGGCTCCTTGTGGAGCTGAGACCAGGCCCACCTGCTGAATTAGGTGCTGCATGGTGGAGAGAGGGAAGAACTGTGAAAACACTGATGATCAGTCAACAAACAATCACCCAAGGGTCGTGTCCTGGCTCTGTCTTTGCAACAGGGTTGCTCTGACAGCAAGATTTGCTCTACAAGTGCTTGCACACCAGTGCTGGGTGCACAGAGAGGTAAAGATGCACCAGGTAGATGCACAGCCAACAAGTGTTTTTTAGGTATTTAACTCCGACTGCTTTGTCTGGGACAAGGGCAGTTTTTTGTGCCAGGCACCAGGTAACACCACAAAGCCCTGCTCTCTGCTGGCAGTGCTGTGGGACATCAGGAGTGAGAGACTCAAAGACTCTGCAGTGACTTGTGGTGGTTATTTCCCTTCTACTTTGGGACTACAAACTGCTGGACCTGCCAAAGGGAGCTGCTGGGAAAACAAATTTCCCACTGTCCACTCAAATAAATAACACAAACCCTTCCACTACATCACAGATTTACCCTCTTGTGATTCCCAAGCCCCTCAGATCTTCCCTCTCATGTCATTGAAGCTACCTGGGAAGGGAATGGGAGAGGGGAATAAATAAATAAGTAATGTGTATAGTCCAGTCTTGTTTGCAGTTTGAATAACACCCTCATCTCCCACAAACCTCCCTGTGCTCAGAAAACTTGGTTTTGTGGAGAGATTGGTGGAAGGGGGAAGGCTGGTGGCTTTTTTCTTTTTCCCTACTGATTTGTCTCCAGAGAAATGAGTAAAACCTTACAGATGAACGTGGCATAGAAGAAAGAACATATGCTGTACATGCATTTAAATAGCATTTATCTTACTTTTCACTGACGCAGTGGTGAAATATGTTCTCTTTGCTTTCAAATTTTAGGGACGAACAGATGGTAGAAAGCTTAGTTTTGGGTATTATGTCCATCAAAATAACCTGTATTGCAAGCACCTCTTACTATAATTGGGGATTTTAGCTGCAGTAGAATCTGGACTCCAGGAAAACTCCTTTGTAGAAGTAGTATGCAAAAAAAAAAACCCACCAAAAAACTGAATGTTGTCCTAAATATATATTCTTTCTGAAATACTCAGTTCTGCAGTGCTGTGATTAGAAATGTGCTCACTTTTTTGGCCTTGCTTTTGATATGGATGGAATAAAGTCCAAAGAATCCAGTCCCTACTCTGACCTCCAGCTCTCTCCTCCTCAAATGCTCCAGCACACCCCAAAAGTATTCAGTCAGCACTGTAGGAACGTATGAAAAGAGAAAAGGAAAGGGTTGCCAAAGATTCTTTTTAAAAAAGAAAATATCCCAACAGGCCCAAGGATCCCTCACCTGTTTTATCACTGAAAATTCTGAAATTCCCAATGTAAAATGAGCCCGGGGGGGATGTTCTGCCCCAGCCACCCTGCCCTGGGTAACGTGGGCTGTACCAGACCTGTGGGAAGGGAGGGATCCTGGCAGGGTGTGGAAACCTGCAGTCAAACCCAACCCTGCTCAAAGGGAAAACTTGGCCCTGGAACTAAATAAGCTTTTGGGGATGAGGATCATGTAAAATATGTATTTATGCCAAATCCAGCATGGTGGGAACCTCGTCTGATGGGGAAGGGAATGCTTATGTACTGCAGACATGAGAGTATTCTCATTATGGATTTATATATAGACAGACAAATTCTGAAATATTCCAAAGCTGTCTTGCACAGTTTTAGAGGATTTTGTTTGGGTTTTTTTTTATTATTTTTTTTTCCCTCTGGGTTTATTTTTCTTTCATTCTGGTTTAGTGGTTTTTTTTTGTTGTGGGTTTTGTTTTGATGTTGGCTTTGATGTGCCTGTTCTGCTGCTCAGCATTTTTCCTGGTTCAGTGCCTCAATTTCTAATCTCCAGGTTGGTGTGTGTTTTGCATGAATTTAATACCTGGTCAGCATTATCCCATGTCCTGGAGGAGTCTCTTACTTTGCCATTTCATCCTGGCTGATCAGATCCAGGCTGGTTAATTGTGCAGAGGGAAATAGTCTAGCAATGTGTTTAGAGGCTTTAAAAATTAATCAAAAATCCTAAGAAGAAAATGTATAATTCCATCCACCTTGATGGAAAGGTGCCCAACACAGCAGCAACATTTAAAAAGTCACTATTTGCCAGTAATAGATGCAGAGTGGCAACAGGGGTTTGGTTTTTCCTCCCCATGCTTAGGAAAAGAAATAACTGCCTCGAGGATGCTGAAAAATAATTATGGGAAACATACTTGGGACACATCCCTCATTTTTAGAGATGTCAGTCAGTTTAGTCCCAAAATTACAATGTATAATCAATGTCCCTCCTCTTATTTTTCCTTCAGGACTGTTTACCTTAGAATGAAAATAAAAAAAATCACAAGAAAATAAGTGATGGAAAGAGTTGTCAGCACACAGAGAGGGAACCCAACCATATTTTATTTACCTACATAAATAATTCTTTTATTTAGTGCAGACTGTATCTCACATTAGGGCCCTGTCAGACTGAGAGCTATCGTTCTGTTTTTATTTATCTACATACACTGAAGTGTGTATTTGTTTAAATTAAAACTGGGGGCTCAGAGACCCATAAAATGTTTAAACATAAGCACGGTTACAAATTGTCTGGTGTGTATTTACCACGGCCCCCTGCTGTGTGATACCAAGTTACTTAATTGTGCTTGTTTGCATCATCTGTTCTATAATGCTCACAGCATTTTATTCATGGAGTAGGAGCCTATGGTTTGGCATAAGGAGGAGGTTATTTTTCTGTCTGTGCTGGAGCAGGTTAAAAAGCTGGGTTTGATTCTTTTTTATTTTTTTTTTATTTTTTTTTTCAAAGGAAGGAAACACCTGTTTGACTTTTTTTATAATTAAATAATTATACTTCGGTGGGGATTTTCTTTTTCCTGAAGCAAGACACAGAAAATTTTGAAACAAACTTGGGAATGGTCAGATCTTATTACATATTTTAAAAAAGTGTCACTTTCCATCCATTTTTTATCCATCTTTTCCCCACCGTGGTTCTGACACTGGGAACAGCTGTTCTCATCTGGAGTGCTGCCTCCTCACGGTGCTTTGGGTGGCTGTAAATGATGCTGCACCAGATTTAATCTCCTCTAAGGATGATAGTTTTGAGGGGGAGAGGGCAGGAGCTACACTTCAGGATTTAGCTTCTCTAAGTGAAGAGGGTGTTACGTGGAACCCTGATTTCCTTTGAGATAAGCCTGGCCAAATGACAAGGATACCAGCTTCCAGTGCTTCCATGGGCTGGGACAGGTCATTAATTAGAGCAAGGAGGAAGCCTGTCTTTGTGCTTTGTATGATGTGCATACATATATATGACATTCAATGTGGCTCTCCTGCTACTCAAGCCCTAAAATTCAGCCCAGTTTGGCTCTGATTTGGCTGCACACACCTGCAGCAGCAAAGGCTCTCAGCGAGAAAACCAGCTCTTTTAAAAACACACAGGTCAAGCACGGTGAGATGTGTGTTCAAAGGATAGAAGGACAAAAGCTGAAGCTGTTTACAGAAGTCTTTGGCGCAAAGTCCCAAAATTGAGGGAAACTGTAATGTGCTTCCAGGTTCTAATCCCCATCCATGCTGGTTTGGAGCTGGTTTGGAGCTCAGCTGGTGCTCAGGCACATCCACGCTCACTCTGGGGGTGGAAGAACAGCTTTGCATAGTTTTCATAGGACACATTTATTAATTGAGCTTCTTCTTTTGGAAAAAATGCAGTGCAGGACTCAAAGCTCAAAGGTGACACTGGGGAGTGTAAAGGTATAAGAGCAGCCTAAATGAGAGCCCCAGGGCTGGCTGGTCAGCCCCAGGCACAGAGACACGGGTCAGGCAGGTCACCTTTCTCCTGCCACCTCTCATCTCCGAGAAATCTGCATTAAAGCATCTCTGTTTGTGTTTAGTGACCTCCAAATTTGCTTTCTCCTTTATCACACCTGTCTGCCTCCACCTGTTGTTCTCCAGGTGTGTTGCCCCAGCAAACACAGCCATGACACAGTCCAAACATCCCTTTATGTCTCTGTGTATACATGCAGATACATGTGGTTGCAAAAGACCTCCCACAAGTACCTGGAGATGTTTTCCAGCTCCCAGCTGATAGCCAGACCTCTGCTGCCTCCCAAAATCCATTTCTCCCATTTCCTCCTTTGCACAGGAGTGGCTGGGCTGTCACAGCCTTTATTCTGCAGCTCTTCTTAGATAAGTTCCAGTATGACTTTTTGACCTGTGATTTTTGGAGGTGACCCCATCTCTTCCTTCCCAGTCTCTGGAGGTTAAGGGTGGAGGATACAGCTGTAAAGGGCTTTATAACAAACCCAGCTTTGTAACCACATTGCTCATTGCAGCAGAACTAGTTTGAGGCAAGAATTCAGATGTGAAAGCCACAGAACCCAAACTGCACCAATTTCCTTGTAGTTCCCAAATGTAAGTCTACCCAGAGAAATTATGCTCTTTCCCATTTTTTGAGAGAAGAACACTGCAAACAGGCATTTCCAGCACTGCCTGTAAGTACAAGTGCTGCTGTGTTACCTCATTACTGTCACTCCATCCAGTCTTTGGGCTAAGCAGAATTTTGTCTAAATACTTCTGGGTGTCTTTTGCAAGAAGCACAAGAGTTATTAGTTATGTCTGGATGAAATAGGGAGTGCAGTGAAAAGTTCACAGGTGAAATGTGTCTGTCTAAGAGCTGATGCAAACATCTTCCTACTGCAAACCAGATTTTAAGCCTACAGAAAGTGACATTGTTCCTTTAAAGAATCCTTATCACTCTCCTGCCTTGAAACATCATAAAACCCCTTCTCCTTTACCATTCCAACGGCATAACTTCGACATGTCAAGGTTATCTATAATTTCTTCATTTCCTTTCAGGAGGGCTCCCTACCTACACACTACATCATGCATCTTTTATTACCACCTTAACGTATTTATAAAATATTGATCACCCCTTCTAAATGGCTTTGCAAATGAAGCCACGGGCCTTGGTATTCCCTTCAATTAGCAGCATGTTCATTGTTTGCTGAAATGACCCCCTGTTCAGAGCTGGTGCTGAAAACAAACCTTTTAAACAAGCTCTTGCCTATTTTCAGTTCTCATGCCAATTTTTGCCTCCAGTTATATTCAACGTACACACCCAGTCTTTTTTTTTTAAATTTTTTTTTTTTCATTCTGTGAAGTTGCTCTCAAATTACACTGCACTACCTGGGGACAGAATGGGGTTAGTGGATCTGCTCTGGGTTTTTTTCTGCAGCAGCAGAACTCAGGGTAGATTTAGCTGGGACCTGCAGTACCTGAGAGCAGCAGAGAGTTGCTCTGAATTTGTTCTGGAGAACCAAAGGCACAGTAAGGTTAGTCTCCATCGTCACCAGCAGAGATGAGTTTTGAATTAGGCACCCAGTGTGTGAATTAACACCTGGAATTAATTTAGCATGACACTTGCTAATGAGAAAATAGAAATGCTAGTTTATAAAACAAAGAAACACACAATTTCAGGGGGAAGAATAAGTGATAAGGAGGGCTTGTTGAAAGACTCAGCTGCAACCTCCTTCATAAGGCAAGTTTGTTGTTAAATTTAATGGGCTATAGGTGTTGATTGGTAGAGTCGTAAAATGAACTGTTAATTTGCTATTTGGAGAGTGGAGAATCTAAATTATGCAAATTGCTTTCAAAACTACTCTGTTCCCTGCATACAGCATAACAAGGTAACATGGCCCTTTCCACACCATTATTTTTAGGGCTCTTCCCCGTTGCCATCACCGGTAGGTCTGGGTGCTTTGAAGTGCCGCAGGGCTTTGATTGCCTCTGATCTGCGCCCGCGCACGACGCGGCTCGGCGAGGTGCCAGCTCAGACAGGGGCTCCCTTTTGTCACCTGTGTTTGAGCACCTACCTGAGTGAGATTTTAAACTGACAGCCCAAAAGAGGCAGCGATGCTCCTTGTGTTCAGAATGACACTCGGGGAGAGAGACCGTGCTGGGAAACGAGCGGGCTCCTTGGCGAGGACGCGGAATTCATTCAATCTGCCTCGCTGCTGCGGCTGCAGCGCTCAAAGACCGGGCTGGGAAGGTGTCAGCGTTTACCCTCTGTGAAGAATCAAATGAGTCCTGCCAGATCTGGTGTTTCCAATGCAGCTATGGAAATGTCAGCCCTGGTAAGCTCAAAATGAGCACCCGAGTAGATGAAACGCAGCCTGTTAGAATCGGCGAACACAGGGCAAGGCATGACGAGTTTGCTGGGTGTGAGGAGATAAATAACAGTGTGTGTCATGGGTGTGTGAAGATCTGCCCCTCAGGATAGTGCTGAAACGGATCAGATCTAGCATGTGAGTTGTCCTGGGCTCTTTGTGCCACAGACGTGGTGTTGGCAGCACCGACAGTTCCGCAACCTCTGAAACTTTGTCCACTGTGATACCAAATTTGTCCCTGCTCAGAGCAGGGATCAGTGGACCACATTTCTGATTATGTAGCCAGAGTTCATCCTGAGGCCATCTCCTACTTCCTACATGGGAATGGGAAAGGTGTAATCCAGATCAACATCTTGGACTTTCTCACTTAGTGCCCTGCAAAGCATGTGGTTCCTCACTATCCAATGGCCAAGTCTATATAACAATTCCTCATCTCCCCAGGTCCCCTACCAGTCTCAGGGACACATATGGCTGATACAACAAACATGAAATGTAAGAGCACTGTCCTGTGGGACTGGAGAGGTGACAGAGAGCAGGGACCTTGGCATTCACCTTCATAACCTGCATCATCCCCCAAAATGAGTGCAGCAGGTCTCACAGCCTGTAGCCACCGTTCCAGGGCTCTCTGCAAACTCCCCTGTCACACTTTGTGACTTCTTTCGGAACAATAATGCTTAGAGCTACAACTTCTTCTTTAAGAAATGTGAACATCTGGATTCTTCAGGGAGAAACTAGATATACCACATTGACTGTAGCCTGGCTGTTTTCTGGCTGTTTCCTACTGGAAGTCTTTGTAGGTTGGGGGATTACAGCATAGATGAAGACTTTTTCAATATCCATAAAAAATAACTTCCAAGTGAGCAATATTTCTACCAAAATGGCTTTTTTTTTTTTCCTTTTCAGTGAGTTAGAGTAATTTGTGCTGGTAGGCAAGAGAATTCTGCATCTGATATTGACACTGAGGAGAGGTATAAAACCTATTACACCCAGTGCCAATAGCTTCTCTTTTCTAATCAAAACAATGTCAAATAAGTAAGAGAATAGGAATGAAATAAGCCAGTTCTTTCCATCTCACCTGTCCCTATAAACCAAGCAAGAAAGTGTGATGGCATTTCAGATATTTGGAGCACTCAGCTATGAGGGCTTGCAAAACCCTGTGGTTTTCTGGTGTGCTGTTTGTTTGGGTTTTTTATTATTGCTATTATCATACTCACAACTGTTAAGTGAATCACTGAGAAGGTTTCTGCTGCACATCCAGCAGGAACATGCCTCAGGCAAGAACAGGGTTTTATTTATTTAACTTTAGCAACAAGGAAGGGAGGAGGGAATCTCTCTCGTATCTGTCCACCTTCAGCCAAGCATCTCTTTATTTATCCAACATCCATTCCCTCTGCACGTCTGTGCCTGGCTCACCTGCCCCCACAAAACCCTCTGCCCTCCTGCCTTGTGTGCCTGGGGATGAGGAGCTTCTGCCAAAACGCCTCAGGTGCTGCTGAGGGAGCAGCACAGCATCTCCCCCAGGCAGGGAGGGAGAGGAGCAGCTCAGTTTGGAGCAGCCATGTGCACTCCTGCCCCTCTCCCCCAGCCCCTCAGCTCTGCTACCAGGAGCTGAGCACTGGCAGCCCCCATCCTTGGCCCCTCACTGTCAAAGGAGCACCACTACCTCTGCAAGCTCTTCTCCATGGACAGGCCTCCCTCCCCAGCCCGGGGGCAGGGGTTTGCTTCCCAGACAGCGCTGATTTTCTGCATCTATTGGAGGGCACAGTCACGCAAGGGAAGGGAGGAAGGCCAGGGCTGTGCTTCCAAAATGCTCGAAATTGGGGTGAGGTTTGGTTTGTTTGTTTGTTTTGTTGTTATTGTTGTTGTTCCGGTTTGGGGGTTTTGTTTCTGTTTTTTCGTTTTGTTTTTTTTATGACAAACTGCTGTTGGATACCTGAGCTGTAGGGTGGCTGCAGTCCCCACCCAGCTCGGTGCTCTCAGGCACTCTGCTGGGCAGAGGCACAGGCAAAGCCCTCCTTGTCCTTGTGCATGGAATTAACACATTAGGCTTTTGTTACGTGTTTTCTTTTCCATTTCATCTCTGAAGGACTCTGTGTATGCAGTGTGGTAGATGACTCATTTCAGCTGGTTAAGACCAGAGCACTCAGAGCACAGCAATCCTTGCTACAACTGCAGGTATCTCCAGTGAGGCAAAGACTTTTGATATTGCTAAGAAACCATCTGTGAGAGCCACAAATACTTCACCAGTCACATCTGCAACGAGCTGATATCTGCACAGCAACTACCAAAATCTCAGCTTCTTTCCTCAGCTGTGTCCTGGGCTCAGTGTGGTTCCACAGTGGCCTCTCAAGGGCTGTGAAAGGAGCCTGATTATTCCATGGGCAGGCCAAGAGCCTGCTCAGGATGCAGATCACACACCTTGGTGTTATCCCTCACCATGGGCTCATGCTGGAGGGGTCAGGAGCTCCCACATCAGCACAGAGAAGAGCCACGTGTGCACCTGGTGTCACCTGGTGCTGAAAGGGACAAACACAGGAGTGGTACCCCCAGGCTGCACATCCCAGGGCTGGGGGCCACCAGGATGTGTCCCACTGCCTCAGAGGTCCCAGCATGATCTCAGCTCAGCACTCCACAGCTCCCTTTCCCAGCTGGCTTTGAGACTGCTCTGCTCTCCTTCAGATTTGCTGCAGTCTCTTCTTTTGTTTTTTGCTCCCTTTTGTTCCCAATTCCACCCCTTTCCAGGGTAGGGGGTGCTACAGGTGGCTTTGGCTCCCCAGTGGCAATGGAAATGGGGAGAAGGGAGTGAATCCACTTGCTGTATATAGAGCAGTGCTCACTGTTCAGCTGTCAGCATTCAAATCAAATAACTTTCCATACCAAGGGGTCAGACTCCAGCACCTCATTTCTTTTCATTACATCTTTGAGTAAGCACTTCCCTTTAGGAACACCTACTGTTCCAAGTAGCAGGCTTGGTGTTAATATTCTGTATTGTTGCTCTGAGAAACACTTTATATCTTGAGTAGGTTCATTGGGTTCAGGGGGATTTCTTGAAGAAAAAGAGCCCCCCTAACATGGGTGGAGAACACCAAAGTTCATCCATTAGCAGCAGACCCGAACCAGAATATCCCCAAATTTCTTGAAGCATATGTCAGTTGACATTTCATTGATTAATAAATGTAGAATATTTTTTTTCCTCAAATAAGCATATCGTTGCTCTGCTGTTGTATTTTATATGTTGCTATATTGCTATAGTAACGGTAGTATTGTGTTTATTCTATTTTAAATTAATCTGTGCATGAAATAGAGGGAAGATAAATGCTAATTGGGAGATTTATTTTTAATAAAACCAGAACTGGTTATCCCATGCAAGGAAAGCAGGGATGTTATGGATAAGGCAGAATGAGTGGTACAGACTGCCCTGGTCCAGCACTGAGTGATCAGGGATGTGGTGCCTGGAGCTGTTCAAAGTGCTTTTTGTGGTTCCTGTACCAGACCTATCCATCCACCACATCATAAAATCACAGTCATAGAATGGTGTGAGTTGGAAGAGACCTTTAAAACCATCCAGTTCCAATCCTCTGCCATGGGCAGGGACACCTTCCACTAGCCCAGGTTGCTCCAAGCCCCATCCAACCTGGCCTTGGACACTTCCAGGTATCCAGGGGCAGCCACAGCTTCTCTGGGCAGCCTGTGCCAGGGCCTCACCAAAGGTGATGTGCTCTATTGTAAAAGCAGAAAAAGAACCAATTTAGGTGTCTAAAGTAGGAACTAGGAGTCCCCTGTTATGTTCCTCACTTTCCTGACCCCAGACCCTCTGCGGGTATTTAGGCAGGTCCCTCAGTCACTAATAGAAAGGCTCTTTCCTTTCCTTTGTTCCAGGGATGAGCAGGACCAGACAGGGAACTGGGGACATGTCTGAGAGCAGCCCCACTGCCACAGCACTCTCTGATGAAAAGTAAACCTCTCTCATCCCACACTGCAAATATTTGCCTCCTGCACGACATGGGGACAATCCTGATCACTGGGAGCATCTGTGGCAGCAGGGAAAAGGCATTAATGAATCTCTGCTGATAAGCACTATTTACCTGCTTTTGCCTGGCCTCCAACTGATAAACCAGACGCACAAAATGGCACATGCTGACATGTCTTGCTGCTCTGCTCCACTTGGAGAGAGCATTTTCCCTCCACTCAGGTGTGTTTGCAGGTTTTTCCTCCCCCAGTTTAGTTCTGTGTCACTAAAAACATTTTCCATGGCGGTGGTGAAAGGGTCTGTGCTGTCACACCCCGGCTCTGTGTGGCTGAGGGTGATGTTTCCCCTTCTCTCACAGTGTGTGCTCCCTTTTGATGATCTCTGCATACATGGATTAAGCTGTGAAGGAGTTGGAGTTATTAAATCCTAGATTAGCCACAACTAGAGAAGGAAGATCAGCCCAAATGAACTTGATTAGCTGGTGCTCCGTAGATCTGAATTTCACAGGCAGTGTTGTGCAGTCACTTAGACCATAATCCCAGCCCAGCAACCTAATGATATAAACAGTGCTAATAACTCTGGGTCACCTGTCTGTGGAGGACAGATAAGGAATTGAAAATTATGCACATTGCCATAGGTAATCTACTACCAAATACTGTTGAGTAAAGACCTCCATTTTTATTTCATTCCACTTATGTTCTTGCCCTGATTGAACAGCAAATAAATTGGAAATTTTCAGAATTAAAGGACCTGCTAATTCAAATTGATTTGCAGCCTCCAGCACCCTGTTCCCCACCGAAGGTGCAAATGGATTCTGGTGTCCACCCTATGACAACAAATCTTTAGTCTTCTCTGCTGCATTGTCAGAAATAAGGGAGAAAAGACTGTCTTCAATGGCACCAGAAAAAAAAGGAAAGTTTGCAGAGGGAGCAGGTGATGATGTGCTTTATTGTATCATACAATTATTTGTTAGCAGTTAATATCCACAGTCCTATTTCTGTCCTCACAAACCAAACAGTAACTGCAGCTTGAAAGTCACGCTCAACTTTGAGGACAAAATGTACCATTCCGGCCTTTGGAGTGAACTGAACCTGCAACAACCTCCACTGTGGAGCAACAGGGAGAGCTGGTGAGGGAACCAGGGCTGTAGGGCAGCAAACTCCCCCACACATTGCTTTTTAGGCTAAAAATTTGTAGGGGAGCACGGCATGGTGGGGAATGGTTTATTTAAAATCTGACCTGGTTGGAAAACCAGTCCCAGCACCCAAGGGTGAACCTTCGTGGATATAACTCTGTCCTATTTCCAATGGAAAGAATAAATAAATAAAATAGAGGGAATAAATGAACATATTTACATGCCCAGGACCACAACTGCTCAGCCTTTGCCGTGCCATGGGATGCCAGTTTTGGGGTAATGCCTCAGGCCACTGGACTCGTGGGACAGCCCCTCCTGTGCAGCCACACAACAACTTGCCAGAGGTCGTGGCAGCCCAGCCCTGGCACATAAAGATTTCCCTTCAGGGATGCTGTATTTATTATTATTATTATTATTATTATTATTATTATTATTATTATTATTACTATTATTATTATTATTATTATTATTATTACTACTACTACTATCCCTTGAATAGATGTAAAAGCTGCAGGCCAGGTGGAATCACCTACCACCTCTCAGGTGAGCTTAGGCCCTGCAGGGTGAAACAGGGATGGCACAGATTAGTTTTGGGTCTGACTTCCGAGCCCGTGTCACAGATGCCACCCACCAGGCTGGGAACTGCAGATGAAAAGTGCCCTTTGAGCAAAGTGAAAATAAAGAGAAAGCAGTGCTGTTCCTGTAGATTGCATTTCTCTCTGCTGCCAGCCATGTGACAGACAGACTGTGTTTCTCTATTTGTACCTGGAACGCTCCAATTTCTCCCGATAGTCTTAAAACCTTATTTTTAAATCTTTCTTTTGACACTTACACAGCGTGACTTGATTTGATAAATAAAACCTTCTGGTGCTGTTGTTCAGGTCTGAGATTAAACACTTGATGGTCTACATAAGGAAATGCTTTTGATGGGTGAATTTAATAGCAATTGGTTACTAGCAGGATGAAATTAATTGCAGGTGGTTCAATTCACAGGTGAACTGTGGTATAACCTCACAGCCAAGTCTGTGGACACAAAAAGCCCCCTTGCTGTGGGTTGTCCCTGCTGAACATCATGTTTCATGCTGTTTGTGATAATATGATGACATTTTATTTATAAGAACAGAACAAGCAAAGTTACTTTTCCAGTAACTCAGAAACGACACAAACTAATTTTTAAAATTTATGGTGGAAGGTATTTTTTATTGCTCTGGAGCAATGAGAGCCATATCTGAGTCATCCTTCTTGCTGATTATGTCTAGGTAGTGAATAATACTGCAGTGTACTGTACAAATTTTACATCTTGACATTCCTAATACTTACATCTCAAAGTATTTAAGGCCCACTGGTTGGTATGGTTATCTCCTTGTGGCAGATGTGGAAACTGAGGCATCTGGACAAGCTGTGTGCACAGCATCACCCCATGGATCTGCAGCAGAGGAAGGACATAAATGCAGGATCAAACCACTCCCCACTTCAGCTTTCTGCTTGAGTTTGCTTTATTGATGGTGTTAACCATTATTTGCAAGGCAGTAGCCACTAGAGCCCCAAAATGGACCCTTATCAATGCCACAATCTTCATGGGTCACTGATGTTGGTCTGGGCACAGTCTGTGTTCCAAGAGACTTCTGATGTTCTAGAAACGGTGGACAAGGGAAAGCAGAGAAGTGCCACACTCAGCTTTGTCTCTTGAGAGCTGGATACACGGTCCTGTGTTCTTATATCCTGCAACACCAACCAAGCCAATAAACTCCAATAAACTCTGGGCATTCTTGTTTGATACAAGAACAGCGGGATTTATTTCATTATGAATCTACCATCATGCTTTCAACCATTCATTTACCAAATTTCTCTGTGTCCTTTGTGTACCGACTCTGCAGTCCTTTCCATGCAAGATCTTCCCTGTACTTCAGAGACTCGTTGGAGAGGAAGAAATTATCCCTAGCCCAGCAGCACAGGAACACACGTGCGTGCACACCCCATTTAAACCCGGGCCGAAGGTCAAACACTGTGCAGTCTGTATCACTGAGATACAGTAAATTCCTTTGCCTAAGTAGGAGCTTGTCTGATTCTGCGAAAAATGTATCAGCATCAAAAACGTGACACTGAAGGTCAAGGCAACATTGATCCACAGGAACTATCTGCTACAGTCAGCTCTCTCCTTCTGTCAGTTTTGATGAAGCTACTTTACATTTTTATGTATACATACACATGCATATTTAAGTATCTGTATAGTTTTAAGGCTGGATTTGTTACACGCTGTAGTTGTTGCTTTTGGTGTATATTAGGGATTCAGATCTTTAAATCCCTGCATGTGTGGGGTCTAACTGCTTCAGATATTGGATCTTGCCCTAGATGTGATCAGCCTGATGCAAGTGCACTGGTAGAGGTCATCTAATTACTTAAATCAGCTTGAAAGTGGGAAAAGTGAGGATAAGAGGAGAGAGAGGTGACCTGTCCCCTTTCACATGAAGAAGGAATCATGAAGTGGATCCAAGAAGCCCCAGCTTTTGTTGAGCTTTCAACCATTTTGCCTTCCACCTTCTGTAAGTTCCACGGTGAACTTGGAAGAATTTCCCTTTCATATTGATTTTCTTGGACTCAGTCCCCTAATTTTAAAACCACTGGAGTGGTAAAATACCTTCTGGCATTAAGGACAAACAAACTCTGCCTTTGCCATGAATGCTATTGATCAAAGATCACTTAAACCAACAGCATTCCACCGTGTCAACCGATTTGCTGAAACCGTCCATGTGCACCTGGACCAGCTCCTCTGCTTGCAAGGATGCTGCTTATGGAAATTCCTGTGATATAAATAATGTGGGATGATTATAACCACACAGATCTTGGCGAAGGGTCTTGCTTAAGAAAGCTCACACTCAGTCAGTTCCTGGAGATTTTCAGCACAAATAGCAGCCTAGAGGATGAAATCGGCTTCCTGGCCTCTTGCCTGAACCCTTCACGCTTTCTGTTCTGCTCGTGGACTTCTGCATTTATAAGCACTTTCTTTTATCTAACCCTGAGAGTCCATCATGTTTTATTTACCCTTCTTTTAGCTCTGCCTATGCATTTGCAGCTACACAGAAATCGATAAGAGCATCGCTAATTTTATCTGGGAAAAAGGGAAAATTTACTGGAGAACTAAACGGAGCAGGTTTCAAAGGCTGGGTTTTGAGGGTTCTTTTTTGTATGAGGGAGGAGAATTTAGATATCCAAACTTGCTTTTTTTTTTCTTTTCTGAGGATCAATGATTGGCACAAGCATGGATTTTAAACATCTATGGACTTAATTATGCTACAGAGCCAATATTTCTGCAACTGCTGGATTTGTACCTTTTTTTACCTTTCGTAGCAGATGCAAAATTAAAAGGTGGCTTGGTTTTCTAAAGCAATTTGGCAATAGAGCCCTGGAAAAGGTCAATAATTCCAAGGCTGGCCACAAGGAAGTTTCAGAGAGCTGATCACAGCCTCAAATACATGGGGGAAAAACAAGGTCTTGACATAGAGGTGTCACTTTGGTCTAGAAACCACTTGACTGTACTCTAAATGCTGCTCTGAATGCTCAGAGGTGTTGGGCAGGTTGCAGCCTCTATTTCTCCATATATAATGGCAGGTCTTTTATATTGACCCCATTTTCCAAGCAATGAGAAGATCTCAGTGTTGCTGTGTTTGTATCTCAGCCTTTCCTTTCAGCACTTTCCCATTGTTCTTCTTTGGCTACGTCTGTGACATGGTGTATTTCAAAAAAAGATGTGTATATATTTTCCTTGTCTCTTGTACCTAGAGAATAGTGAATGAACATGCAGCATAAATTTAAAAAAAAAAAAAAGTAAATTAAATAAATATTCCAGAGGAATCAGTCTGCCAGCAGAATCTTTCACAAGCACAGGAAATATTCAGGGGGGAAATAACTCTCAGTCCATTTGTTTGATTCACTTAAAAAAAAAAAAAAAAGGAAAAAAATTAGCTTACTGTTAATTCTGAATGGAAATGTGCTTTGGAGCAGATCCTGAAGGATGCTGACCTCTGAGCGTTGGACTTTGGACACCTTCCACAGTACAACAAGCACCTTCATCCTCCAGCAAATTCCCTGGGAACTGAGGATCCTGAGCACTTGGCAGGATTGAGCCTTTTGTCAGGCGACTGTCAGCAGGGCTTGGGTGCTTATTTGGAAAGAGATATCACGTGCTGGCACGATAATAACGAGATCTAGGAGTATCCCCCTGGAAGCAGCTACTTGCTTTAGATCTCATAGACATTGTCTTAATTGTGCACTAAATCAGGAGGAGATGGGAGACAGCTCAGGCTCAGGCAGCGGAGCCGCCGGCGCTGCTCTCTGGTGATGCTGAGCATTATCAACCCCAACCAAATGCTTCCTAAGGAAGGTTCACGTTTGGTGCCATAAACTCCGCTGGCTCGTTACTCAGAGTGATCTGTTAATGCATCTCTGAGCTAGATATCCTTTATTTCCCTTTTCATTTTCTTTTTTTCTGTTCTTTTCTCTTTTTTTTTTTTTTTTAGTGGATAATAATCAACTTGGAGAGGGCTTTTAAAAGGAGAAAAGGTTATTTCGCTGACATCAATTTTTGCATTAAAAGTGCACTTGGCCAAGTGCCAAAATATTTAATATCGTTGCCATCTGTCCCAGCTGAATACAATTTAAGATTTATTGATTTTCTTTTTTTCTCTCTCTCTTTTTTTTTTTGTTTTTTGTTTTTTGTTAATTTTGGCTTGAGACAAGGTTAAGACTCTAAAAAACAAAGTCTTTTTCCTCCTATGGCATCATAATCTTTGACTAAGTCCAACTGCCTTTTGATATGCAGCTGGTGCCAGCTGTCTGGGGTTATAAATGACCTTTTTAGAAACACTTTCTCCCCTGGCCACCTATGACTATGCACATGTGCCAGGAAGAGAGGGGCTGTGCAGGGGGGTGTTTCTGTTCTGGCAGTCTTCATTAGAGAGGTTCGTTAACGTGTCAGGGATTGCAACCTGGGCTGTTTTCAAACAGATCTGAGACTTTCCAGTCCACTCTCCTTCTCTTCCAAGGCAAGGACAGCACCAGGGAGGCAATTTGGGAGCATAAGGAGATATCTGCAGAGATGTTCCACTGATTATCAGCTCTTCAGAGGAAGAAGAGACTTTTTCTGTGTGTAGCACACCACAAAACTGTTTCCTGGGGGATGTCAGGGGTCTCTGGGCAGGATCACAATGCAAATAACAAAACACTTTGGCAGTTGCTTGAAAAATTCCTTCCAAGGGATGCAGAGGAAGGGGAAGGTGGTGTTTCCTGAGGGGAAAAGAGGCAGCCCAGAGGGAGAGCTGTGAGGGGCTGTGGGGCTGATGGCCAGGCTTGCATTCTATAGCTGCAACCTGTGCTGTGTTACTTGGCATTAATGGTTACACTGCTGCTTTTTGCCATCACCTTTTCAGCAAATCTTTACCAAGGGACACAAAGAGAGACAAAAACCTTCTCAAGCCACTGTAGTGAGCAAGGTTCAGCTGAGGGCCAGTCCCTCTCATTTTATCCGAGCTCGCTTACCTGTTTTAATGACCTCCTGCTTTAGCAAGTTCTGCAGCTTGAGTTCAGCCACAGAAATTAATGGGAGCATTCAGAGGAGGTTGATTAGCTCCAGTTTTATTCACATAACCCTGAGTATCACCTAAGAAAAATGCTAGGTATGTTTGTGAGCAATTATTTGCGCAGTATCCACTCCCCATCTCCACAGTGTAACCTGACTCACTTCCACAGGAGCTCGTGTCATGCAGCTGAAATGCTGATCCAGGAGCCCAGCTAACACCACTGTGCTGTGGTGTGTCATGTTCTTGTACCATTTCATTATTGTTTTAACCTTATTATGTTATGAGAACCTTTGCGTGGTTTAGTGCACTGGGTAAGTGGTGCAGGTCACTAATGTGCCTCTGATCTGGTAATAGGTAATTAATAATGCTGACAGCTTCACCACATGATCCCACTTCCCTTCGTCAACACTCCAACTCAATTTATACCCTATTGCCAACCATCTGTTTAGAGGCTCCACCGTAAATCACAGAACCACAGAATCATTTAGGTTGGAAAGTACCTCCAACATCATCAAGTCCATCACCACCTTGTCAACTAAACCACAGCACTGATTGCCACATCAGGTCATTTACTGAACACCTCCAGGGATGGGGACAACCCCACCTCCCTGGGCAGCCCCTCCAAAAGCCTGACAACCCGTTCAGTGAAGAAATTCTTCCTGATGCCCAACATGAACCTTCCCTGAAGCAGCTTGAGGCCTTTCCCTCTTGTCCTATCACTGATTATCTGGGAAAAGAGCCTGGCCCTCACCTGGCTGCAATGTCCTTTCAGGCAGTTGTAGAGTGAGAGAAGGTCTCCCCCAAGCCTTGTGGTGTCTTTTCCCACATCCCCTGTCAAAAAAAGGCATCACCTCCCACTGACCTTCCCTTACACTGATTGTAAGATATGTCGGTGGGTCCACCCTGAGGATTGCACAGACCTAACGTGGTGTGTGGTGCTGTTCTTAAAGGGAAGTGGTTACACTAATCCATAGTTCACCATCTCTTGAGCACGTTCTGTTCAGACTGTGTGAGCAGGAGGGACAGCTTGCTGGCTTTGTCAGTGAAGTCAGATGCCTGTTTGCAGCAGAGTCCCTCCTCTGCCTTCAGCTGGGCTGTGCTAGTTCATGCACACTGACCTGTCTCTGCCCACCATTCCTCCACCAGGCTGAAACCAGCAGCCTACAGGAATGGCTCTTTCCCACATATTTGGAAATTCAATAAGGTCAGATCCTTGCACAAGGGCAAGTAAGATTTTTCTATCAGTGTAAATGTGTACAGCACTAATACTAACAAACTCCTCAAGCTGTGCATTGACAAGCCCATCCCCTGAGGCAAGAAACACATGGCACAGATTCCCTGGACAGAACTGAGCTGGATTTGTTTTTCACCATTGCCACAACAGGAGGATTTCTTTAAAAGGCATTTGTTTTCTATTTCCCCCCTTCCCCAACATTTCCCTAGTCACAAATCAAAAATAACTGCAGTATTTTCTGATTGTTAGAAAAACACTGAGCTGGAGCTTTATAGCTAAGATGGGTCTTCAGCATAAATCAGAGGAGCCCAGCCTTTATTGCAGAGTGAGCCATTTGCTTCTGGACAGACTCAGAAAAGGGCAATTTCTCTCTGAAAGCCACATATATGCTGCCTGCCCAGCTGTCCCATGAAGGTCCAGATTTACTGAGCAAGCAGAGCATATTAACTCTGCTCTTGCATGTACATCCAGCTGTTTGCAGGCACATAGTTCTTCACTTGGGTTTATCCCTGGAAAGAGGCAGGGCTGGAAGCAGGCTGCCATCCCTGTGAGGTGTTGTGTCAGACCAGGGGAGCTCCAAGAGTGGCTCCAGCAGAAGTGCTCCTAGTTTGTGTAATTCTTGGCTTTTTACCTTAAGATATTATGCTATTTTTTTAGTGTGGGAAAGGCCTTTTGGGCACTGGAATGGGGCCACTTATCAACCTTTCACGTTCTGGATTTTTCAGTGCCAAGTCCACATGTTTAGTTTATCACATGGGGTTTAGCCTTTGCACTTGAAAAAAATGTAAGAGATTTGATATTTTGTATTGATTTCAACCAGAAGGTAAATACAGCTGGGCAGATTCTCTGCTGGTTTATACCTCCTCAGTGCATCCTCCTGAGGTCCAATAGGATTGCTTGGGATGTCACTCGGACTAGAATATGTCCCTTTAATATTTACACGAAATAAAAAAGGAAAAAAAAAAACCCTTTTCATTATTTAATATCCATTCTGGAGTTTGCTTTTCCAAATGTGCAAATACAAATCAATAAATGCACTTGACAGATGTTCTGAGATGTCTCTGAGTCAGAGAAAGTCAACGGGCTTCCCACCAAGGGAAAACTGCCTCCCTCTTTGGTGGGATTCATAGGGAGGCAGAGTGGGAACAGGGTCCTTTTTCCTCCTTTCTGCTTGCAGGCATTGTCTATAAAGCATTGGCAGGAAATTCTAGGGAGGTTTTATAAAGTAATCTAACATGGATAGTTCCATTTAGTTTCAACAGAAAGTCTGTAGGAAATGTTCTAGGAAAATCCATCGAGATTTCCGAGGGTAATGTATCACAGCAAATGGCCTTTTTAAACTTTAGCAGACAGGTGAGAGAGTGCATATTCCTCATGTTACAAATGAGCCCAGGGTCATATGTGTTTACAAATCGGCCCTTTATTAAAATCCTCTGTAATGGGACTTTCCTTAGCATGGCTTCTGTTGAGATTAACAGGCCTGGACAGGAGAGGCAGAGGGAACAGCAGCCCATTCACTTACTGTGACCCCTCAAGGCTGGAGAGACCAACCTCCCCCAGCACTACTGAGCCAGGCAGGAGGGCTCCTGCCCTAACACCTCTCTAATGAACAGGCAGCCCCACTGATCCCACCCTGGCTCACACGAGAACATCCTGTTATTAAAATCTCTAGTTTGAAAAGTCAAGATAAGGTCAGGGATGCAGGGCCAGGCTGTGGAGCCTCACTGTTGTCTCCCCTTGAGTGTGTTTAGATGTCCAGCAGGCTCTGACTTCAGAAAATACAGGCTTTGCCCCAGGTTCCAGCCCTTACCAAACTGCAGCCTTTTTTTTCTCTCCCTGGACATCCACAACCAAAATCCTTAGTGCAGGTGCTTGCAGAGACCACTGCCACTGAGTCAGGTTTTTCTGCATGAGCTGAGTAGGCAGCTCCTGGGATCCTGACCCTTTCACCTGCAGAAGGAGGTTATTTAGCCCTAATTAATGTTTCTATTCCAGAAGAGCACCAGGGAAGGTGGTCCAGCCAACAGAATATTCAGGATACCAGGATTTACTCCCCATAGGTCCTGCTGGATCATATTGTTCAAGATATATCATCTTGCCATGCCCCACTTGTGAAACTCAGTTAATGGCACTGATCTCACAGAGAAAGTGCTGTAAGAGTGGCAGCATTCAAGACCTAGTGGTTTGTTTTGTGGGAGTTTTTTTATGATTGTCATCATTTAAACCATGTCACCCTAGTTAGTAGCTACTGAGGAGCAAGAGAGGCACCAGCTGCTTCCAGCATGTGTGTAGGTTGGCATTCTGTGAATGAAGAGGCCACCCATGTCAGTGTAACCCAGCTCTTACACACCCTCACACTCACCCTCCTTTATCAGCCTGTAAATTATCACCTGCTCTGTTATCTTTGCGTTTGTTTCATGAAAGCTTTGGACGAGATAAGTGTCTCACAAGGGTGTAAAATCACACAGAAGCTCCTCACTGCCCCTGCTTGTGTTTGCAGGCTTGTCTTTTGGGCACATATTTGTACAACTCCCACTGCCCACCAGCTCCTGCTCTGCTGACAGGGTGTGAGGGGGTCCAAGGCAGGTGGCATCTTCAAACTATCCAATGCCACACCTGGAGCTGGCCCCAACCCTGCTCAGCTCAGCCTTGGCATAAGGCAGCATCGTTCCCATCAAAGCCAAAGGCAGAGAGACACTCTCTGCCCAGGGCGGTATTTGGCCCTTTATTTACAAATAATTTAAAGCAATTCTGTAAATGTTTGTGTGCCCAGAGGTCTGGGGATGATTTACAGCTCTCTCAAATTGTGTAGACCCTTGATCCGGGAGTGTCACTCACAGTAATGGGATGTCTCAGCTGTCCAAACAGAGGCATGTTTTAAATGTTAAAAATGTTCCGTGATCGATTTTCTCTGTTTATAGTAAATGCCTTGATTAGATTCCCTTGTAGGCACTTCAAAGGCAGACTCCCCCTCGCAATCTTCCCATATGATGAAATCTAGTTCTTTCTTCGCTCTACTTTTTTATTTTTCCCTCCCTTAAATGAATTTAGTGCTTGAGAAAGGTGACTGATTGATGGCTTTGAGGACTGAGGCTTTCTGAAGCAGCGTCTAGGAACATTGTCCTGCTGCCTGACCTCCAGGCAAAAAGGGGTGATCTCTGAAGACAGAGGGGCACTGGATTCCCTCGGGACATAACGGTTACCCAAGCCTGACATATCCTTGTCACAGTGTTAAGCTGTTTAGCTTTAATTACAAGCAGTCAAATGTCATCTTTTTATATATAAAAAGAAGTGAGACTGTGAAGGGATGAGGTGATTTGCTGGAGCTGGGGAAAATTGCAGAACAGACGTTGGAATGGGCTAAAAGATGCCCTAGTTGGGTATTTTAATCTTTTTTTCCTTCTACATTTCTATTAAAAAAAAAAAAAAGAAGCAGCAGGACAGGTTAAGGTATTTTTGTGAAGTCTGCTCTGGACTGGTTGAGACCATCAATTCATTTCACATCCATCACTAACCAGCCATTAAAAGCAATGGCTTTCATTCTCCCTATTGACCTGGTCTGTAATCAGACCAGGGACCTTGAAAGGTGAACAACTCTCTATCCTATTAACAGACCCCTGAGTCATCCAATCCCCTTGATAGTCATGTCCCCTTTTTTCTTTTTTTTTTTTTTAATGGAAATAGCTCTGCTTTAATCCACGTGCCTCTATTGATCAGGAGATCAGGTCTACTTGACGTGCACAGTGGAAGATGGTATGACATTAAGAACAACTTGTGACTTAGCATGAAAGGGTCAGTCTAACTTTCACTAATTAACCTTCCTTTTTTAATATTAGCTAATTTGCATCTTGCCCTTCTGAATTACACCTCTGTTCCCCCTCTTCAGTCAAGATTGTCAGCCTTCCTTCCCCACCTCACAAACTCTTCCTTCTCCTAAGCCTTTTCTCTGTCATATGTGGATATTCCATCTACAATGCCATGATCTCATGGACATTAAAACAAATAACATCAGCCTGTTATTTCTCGTGAGAATATCAGAGAAATATGTATAGCAGTGGCAGAGCAGAGCCTCACAGAGAGAAACAAAATTTCACTCTATTTTTATTCTCCGGATTTGGATGGTTAATTGGTGGTAAGATAAAACTTATCCCAGAATTATGTAATATAGGAGAGGGGAATTGTCTTGTGAGCAGATGCTCTCATATTCCTTTGACTCAGAGACAAAGGGGTGAGAGGAGCTGTGTAAGGCTCAGGGAAGGTTATTTCATGCCAGAGATCAGATGGCATGGAGAGCTCAGAGCACTCTGCCTGACTTTCCTTTCATGGACACCAGTTTACATACTAGTCTGCCAATACCATATTGATCTAGAACCTCCATGACAGGAGGCCTAGGGCTTTCCACTTGCCAAGGTGTTAATACTGCATTTTTGATCATCACTGTAGTGTTTTGCACAGCTTCTTTCTGGCAAAGTTCAGCCCATGCAGTCCTGCAGAACTGCCAGTTTTCTTAGTTAGACAAGAGACATCCCAGTTGAGCTCTGGGGGTTTCCTGCCCCCTCAGGGGATCAGGTTGTTTCTACTCATGTCTCTGATGATAGGAATCACTCTGCTTCTCTAGTGAATGATGGCTGATGTCCTTTCATACCCTTAAAAACAAATACAAGACAGCACTGATCCTCATTATTTAATTTCCAAGGACTATGCATCGATTGTTGAATAAAGCTGTCAAGGGTGAATTAACAACTCATCTCTACTGTTACAAACCTACAAATTAAGTTGAAAGGGACCTTAGCTTTTGAACAGTGTTCCAGCATCAACTGTCTTCCAACGCAAACCTCTCTGTACCATCACAACCGGTGATCTCTGCCCTATTCTTGTTTTGTTTAGATCATGTTTAACCCCAATTTGTGCTGAAACAGAGCCAGGCAAGAGGCGACATGAACATTTGCAATTCTCTGGGCACAGTGATGGACAGACCCAGATGGTAATTCCAGGCATGGAGAAGGGTTAGGAAGCACGTAATAAGCCCCAGCCAGCTAGGAGCAAATCTTTTCAGAGCCTAGACTAGTTATAAAGGAGTGCACAGTTAACATAAGAATTAATTCAGGGTCACGAGGAAGCAGAAGGAAGCTACTGCGTGTTTGAGTGCGTTTGTGCCTGTGCCTGGAAGCACTGCTCGTGTTCTGTAATATCTCTTTGCAATATGTATTTTGGATACTGCATTTTAAACCCATTAAGTGTGAGAAGCACTTATACACTGTAGCTAAATCAAGAAATTAACTCCTACTGCACAACTTCCTGCCGTTAATTTATTTGTTTAGTGAATGTTGGGCTAATGAAAGGACATGAGTTGGCCATTCCCTATTTTAAGGGACTTTAATCAAGTTAAAGATATGTGGCACAGTTTCTCCTTTGATACTCAGCCACCTTTGTGGTTTTGTGCTGTCCTGGGCTAGCAGTGTCTCAGAAAACATTTGTTCCATTTTTGGGGGGAAGCAGCTATGACAAGGATTATAGAGACCTCAGAAACCAAGAGAGAGCAGCATTAACACACCCCTGTCTGGAACCATAATACAATCTCCTGTCTGGTAACAAACTCTCAACATCTGAGTGCCATGTCAGGCCTCTGTTAATTTGTTCTGTGGTATTTCTCTCCATGCTTCTCCCCAGCATGCACCTTCTCTCCTTGTTTCATTCGATAAACACCATCCTGACTATATCTAATTTGTGGGCTGCACAGTGTGGTGTTACACATGCCAACATCACCAGCACTGGCTTTGCAGACAGGGAAAAGTAGAGGCAAAATCACACTGAAGTTACACAGTGGCACTCATCAAGGTCATGGGAGATGGAGAAGTAGAAAGTGGTCCTTGTTTTGCTATGACCAGGTGGAGGAGAGGTGAAGTAAATGCAATTTGACCAGAATAAAATCAGAGTGGGTGGGTGGATTTCCTTGTAGGGGGTTCACCTGTACCTTTTCCCAGTGGTCAAGCACACACTGAGCAGGAATAACCAGGCACAGTAGGACTACACTGCACTTCCAGTCATTTGCTGCCAGGGTTCTTTCAGGTCTGAGCTCCACACACTTTGCTCTCCTTGCTGCCAAGTCAGGCACAAGGAATTATTGGAGAGAGGAAAGCACAGGTAGTGTGTCCAAATGGCAAATAGCTTCTGTCTGTCACTCAGAGTCTCATTGTGAGGGCTGCCTGGGGCTGTTGCAGTGCCTGCAGGGCTGTGCTGGGTACCCAAAGGACTCAGCACTGTGGCTGCACTCCTTGGGCACGGGGAGGTTTGAGCTTGCAGGGGGTACTGAAGCAGGAGAACAAGTTGACTAGTGGTAAGAGGAGACAAAGATGTTGCTTTAAAGGGGCACTCTGGAAGTGATAGTGCAGCCAGACTGTCATAAGGTGTTACCAGCTGGATGCTGCCACTGCTTCCCCTGGAAGGAAAGTGGTTGCCTGTGGGGCTTTACACCAGTGCTTAGCAAGGATGGAAAGTGCTTGTACAGCCAGATACAACAGCTCACCTGAGAAGGTCCATAACTGGTCTTTAATTACTTTAACTGCTGGTGAAGGTCTGTTCATCTCCTTAGGGCAGAACTAGGGCATGACAGCCCAGCCAGCAGGATCACAGGAGGACACTACCTCTGAATCGGCTTCAGGCAGGATGTAGGATGTGCCTTGTCCTTACACACACAGAGTTTGATCCTGTGTACATTCTCTGAACCGTGGGTGGATTCAGTTTGACTGGAAATCTTGTGAGAACAGGCTTTCCTTGTGAGATGTGGAGCAGCTCTCCCATCCCTGGCTGCATGATGTCTTTTTAAGCACGACATCCTCCCGTGTCAGGACAGGAACTGAAGGGTGTGCTTCCCAGTGGCCTCACAGCTGGGAAATGTCCATGTTGCAGGGGTATATTACAAGCCAGACATCTCTTCCAACAAGAGATACCTACCTGAAATTAGCCCTGCCTGTGCCATGTAGCTGTTCCACTCCATGACAGAGTCATGCAATGCTCCTTGTTGCTATTTATCATCTGTGACTGAGTGTCTTGCATGTGGCTGGGCTGGAATTTCATGTTTTGCTGATGCCATGAAACCACAAGGCTTTGTTCTAGCATTTAATTTCTCAGCCTGTCTCCATTGCTTGGGCTGCCCTTTACTGCACATCCCACTCTGTTCCCTAAGGGTCACCGAGGCACGGGGAGAAGGCCAGGAGTTCTGTGCAATTTAAATGTCACATCAAAGTAAGGAATTCATCCTGGCCCAGAGACACAGGCTGGAGACTGCTTATACTTCATTCCTGATTATCTCTTAGGTCAAGGTCCCTGCTAGCAGGAATAGCATTTAGAAAGCTCCTTGGGCTCTGCCTCTGCCACTGACCTCCCCTGTAGCCTGAGGCAAGTCACTTCATTCTTCAGGATTTCTGTTTCCCCTTCCACCTTTCCTTCCTTTGCTTGAACAGTGAGTGCTTGAGGCCAGGAGTATTTCTAAGCAGGTGTATCTTGCCTAGAGCGACAGAGCCCTGATTTCATTTGGGGCCTGAGCTACTGCAGCACAGAAGAAAGAACTCATCCCCACCTCTGTGTCTCCCACAAAGTGCTTTGGTACCAGGATGAAGTTAATGAGGAAGTGACACTGCCTTGCAGTCAATTCATGGGAGAATGGGGGATGAGATGTGTCTGTATGCCAGGGATGCCTTTCAGTTCATGTGCAACAACTCTGTAGTTTTGGAAATAAAGGAGCAAGAGCCTTGTTTGGAGTCCCAAGGTGTTCATGAGCAGCAGAGCCTGTAGCCTGTGGACCTGCTTGAGCAGGTTGCACTAACAGTTGGAGCAGTAATAGGCACCAAAGATGCTGGGGAAGCAGGATTAATAGAACCCAATGGGAGACAAGTTGCATCATTATGTGCTGATGACATGATCAGGGCTTTCCAACTGCAGCAGAGGTGTGTTCTTGGTTCTGTCCTCTGCCTTGAGCTCTAACCACCATTCAATCACAAACTATTTTCAGGTGTTGGCAGGTGGAAAATAGAAATTTTTTTGAGGAAAGATTTTAAGACAGTTTGAGCACTCTTAGAGGACAGTCAGTACACAGGGAGGTCATGCTAATTGCTGAACTAAAGGTGGTTTGAAGGCAGTTGGAGAAACACTGGCAGTCCCGTAGTGCAGTCACCTTCAGCACAGCCAGACCCCAAAGTCCTGCTCCCAAAGCATTGGACCACGTGCCAGCTCCTGCAGCCACCTCCAAAAGGGATGCTTCAAGAGCACAGTGCATTATAAATTGATGCCCACATGAACATGCATTCCCCCTCCCTGCAGTAAATGTAAACCCTGTTTTGTTAAGAATTCCTGGCAAGACTGCTCTGTTTCCTTCCTGAAACCAAACGAGAAGTCAGGGGACTTAGAGCAGTGCAAAAAAAGATATTATATTCAGCCTCATTTCAACAGTCTTTCCTGAACTCACACGCTCTGTATCCTGTAATGTTGAGAGGAAGAATGATACACATTTACCTAATGTGATCAGTGGTAGTTACACATTTTAATAGACAGTGAAATGTGAACAGGAATTGTGCAAAGAGAGATCTATATAATTAGGAGGTTAAATATTGTGATAGCTTAACCAAAACAACACTGACAAAACCCAGACTTCTGACTTGCAATCCGTGACTGAAGTAATTCAGCAGACTGGAACAAGTCTAAGGTTTGGGGGTTGATTTTATTCAGGGTTTTTTTTTTTTTTTTTTTACTGGAACAAGTCTAAGGTTTGGGGGTTGATTTTATTCAGGGTTTTTTTTTTTTGTCTTATACAATTTTTAAGTACAAGCCAGAGCAGCTCTCTGGAAGAGTGGCCACCCCTTTGCCTCCGTGGAAGCTAATGGCTCATCTACCAATTCAGCAGGAGTCAGGAGACAGTCATCTTACTGTAATATCTTTTGTCTTTCTCCACCGACACCTCATTGATGGGCAATTTTTCTAAACAACAGCAAAATTGCAGTGCCTGCTTCTCTGTCAATAAATTCCATTATTTCACATGGAGCTTGGTAGCATAGCTAGAAAATGCTGAAGTGATTACATTGAGGAACTACAGATCTGTGGCCTGAGCACTCTATAAATCTATGGACAAAGTTTGATAAAGCACATTGATACTTTATCTGACAGGAGCTTGTCTAGATTTATGGGGCTCAAAGCTGCTTGCACTGTCATCCTTGATTCAATTAATGCAAAAGCACTTCCCATGTTCACACTTCTTTCTTGTTGGGCAAAATGGGATCTTGACATTCTTCCCTTACTTTAATGAGCAAAATATAAAGTGATGGAACAGCCAAAGGATAATAGTGTGGCTCTGGAGCAAGTAGGGTAATGCAATGGACTGTTCCAGGTTAATGTGCTGTGATCCATGGAGGATTTGCCTCAGTGTTGGGGTGCCATCAGTTTTTCCCTTAATCTTTTGTAGTACTAGTGATGAGCAGCAAAATCAGATGAAATTGTGGCAGGTTTAAAAAGGGTTGTACTTCACTTTTTTGTTTGTTTCAAAGTCACTGGGACTGGGACAACGAGGGACAGGGAGGAAGAGCAGTTCAAGCTTTGGGACAACTGGGATGTAGCTGTCAGGAGAGGGTCTTTGGTTACAACACCAGGGCAAGTTATGTTGCCATCCCGCTTTTTTTTTTCATTCAGGAAGTGACAACTCAATGGGCAAATAGATTTGGTGTAAGGACTGTACTGGATGTAGCTTTTGAGGATTTATTGTTAGAGACTTAATGTTTTAAATTTATTTTTTTTTTTAAGACAGAAGACTTCTGTGTGACAGGCATGTCTTAGCATGGTTTGGTGAAGTGTAGGGTTATAAATTCCCAGAGAAGCTGTTGCTGCCCCAGCCCTGGAAGTCTTCAAGACCAGCTTGGATGGGGCTTGAAGCAATCTGACCTAGGAAGGTGTCCCTGCCCACAGCAGTGGGGTTGGAATGAGATGATCTTTAAGGTCCATTCTATTACTCAATGATTCTGTAGCAGCCTCTGTCTCTTTCTCTCACATTACAACAGATAGTTGCATTAATTTACTCCTGGAACATGCTCTGGGCTTTGTCCTGATTTGCTTTGTTGTAGGAAAAGTATTTCTTCAATGCTTGCTGTTGCACTGATATTTCAGTCCCACTTTTACGTCTCTTGGAGTTCCAAACTCCTGCTGGTGTGAGAATCCAGGGCTGTTTTCCTGTTGGGATGCAGTTACAGGAGAGTTGGAGCTGTGTGTAATCCCTAGAGCTGGATATAATCCCTGCTGTTGTTGTGCAGGGCAGTTCTGTGGAGAGGGAGTGTTTAGCTATGGAGAAATCCAGGAGAGCAATGCACCTGCTACATTAGGATGATGTGCTGTGATTTCTGCCCAGGAAGAGGGAGTTTCTCCCAGCCATGCCTTGCTGAAGTTTGAGGACACTTTAGAAGTGCTCAGGCTCCACGATGACCCACGGGCAGGGACAGCTTCACCCTAGAGCACCCCTGCCATACTGGGGAGAATTCCTGCATCCCCTGACATTGTGCAACTCCTCTGTGCTCCCTGACAGGAATACAATTTACTGCAATTTACTATAAATCCTCATAAAAGCCCTTCTCTTGTGACACAGTCAGTCAGAAACCCTAAAAATGACTGACAGGCGCTTCATAAATATTTATGATCTCTAAAAAAAGATTGAAAGAAAGAAAAGTTAAATTCTTCCCTCAGTGAAGTTTGTCAGTGGAGTCTTCTCTGCAGTGGCCAGGTCTGCCCTTCTGCTGGCATAGGAGAAGTGGCTTCATCCTGCCTGGCAGAGCTGGCCCTGCTCAGGGTCACCCTCATCCCCAAAAGCAGGAGGGTGCAGAGAGCCCAGACCTGCCAGCTCAGCCACGGAGATGGAGCAGAGTTCCCATGCCTGTCCCACTGCTGCTGTGCTCATGGCATGAAATCCAGAGGAAACCTGGTGAGACTGGAAGTGCAGAAGGCATTTAAAGCCCTTAAAAATTGCCCAAAATAGGCAAAGCTGCTTTTCTGACTGCCTCTGCACAGGAGTGCTGCCCTTCATCGTTTCTTTTTGCCATGGGGAAGCAAATCATGACCCAAAGAGGGTCCTTCAAGGCCAGGTCTCCAAAAAGAAATCAGACCATGGGCATATAAGCCCATCCATTAAAGCCTCTGAGGCTGATTAGGAGTTTATGTCCATGCCATTTTGCTACTTTAACTTCTGCTCCTGTTCAGTTTATAAATAGTTATGACATTTACTGCTGCTAGTTTGGGAGGGAGAAAGTAGAATAAGCTAGAACCAAGCAAAGTCTTGGTCTTTGTGGTGCAGAGTCAAGCCTGGAGAGGAAATTTGAATATGGTAAATTAAGAGAATGTTCCTCAAATGAAACTGTCTCCCAATCATAAGTCATGTGATGATAAATTTCAGTTGAGTGACAACAATATTAACAAACTGAAAAAAAGATTGATGTGCATCACAGGTCCATGAATGCAAAATAAAAGAGAAAGGCTTGCTAGCCTGTGATAGGCAAAATATAAATATGTATCACTTGGTTCTAAAGTGAGTTATGATTACATTTTCCTACTTGTACCTGAAATCTGTAGAGGTTATTCATCTTATCCCTGTATCAGCCATGACAGTTATAGCCATGCGCTGCATACGGCTCAGGTACCTGTTCAGCAGATAAATCAGCAGGCATGAAGGGACCTGTTGTTATCAATTTGATCTTCAGAATAAATATACAAATATGTGTACGGCATTGTTGTCACCGAGAACAATTTCCCTTCTTCTCGTCGATACATTTTTAAGAGGTTCCTCCAAGAGCCGCTTTCCGACAATGCCAGAGGGAGACGGAGGGAAACAACGAGCAGGCAGGAGGGCTAGATTTATGGACTGTTGTCTATTTTATTTAAAAAGAAAAAAAAAAAAACAAACAGAAACCTCTTCCTTCCAGCATCACTTGTCCTCGGAGCACAGCCCTGACTGGCTGCAGCGAGTGAGGGGAGGGAAGAGGCGATGGGGAGTTACGGTCAGTGAACATCTGTAAGAGGAAACCATTCCTGATGAGGCTGAGAGTGGTATTGCCTCTCCACTGGTGCTAAAGATCTAAAGGTTTTATGATGCAGCAGAGACTGTAGTTTAATCCTGATTTACCACGGCAGTTCAGCAAGGAGGAGAGACTCACACAGACTCAGCCAGGCAAGGCGGAGGCCGCCGGGACCTGCTGGCTGTGCACTGAGCAGAGAAGCTGGGGATGGGAAGCCAGGGGAGATTTCTTCTCCTTCACTTGCACAGAGATCACAGTGACAGGCACAGGGATGTGGGAATGCTGGGACCATGTCACTGCATCATACCATGAAGCATCCGAGGAGGGGGGACATGGGGTCATGATCGGATCTGAGTGCAGGACTGGAGACACGCTGCCCTGGAGGAGTCTTTCCTCGCTGGGCACTGTTTTGGACAGGCCACTCATCAGCATCAATCCAGGTGGCAGCTCTGGGGAAGGAGTGGGAGACAGCCCTTCACAGCACCAGCTTCTCTCAGCTGGAACATCCTTGCAGATAGAGGCAGAATGGCAGCAGAGACACGAGCTTCTCCCAGCATCAGGCTGCTGGAATATCCCAGCAAAGTGGGCAAGTAGTGAGAGCGACTCCAGTGCAATAAAAGGCATCTGGGTGTGTGCACTGACCTGAGCCCTGTGCTCTGTGGTCCCAGAGTGAGCAATAAAGGCTTGCCCAGCTAGAATTGCTGATGGGCACTGAAGTTAAGATGTTGAATGCTTTGCCTTCCTTGTGACAGTCACTATGTCCATTACTCCAGATTTACAGAGGAGGAACGGGGGCTCTCCACATTCACCTGCTAAAAATCTCAGCACGATGCAAAAGCAGCAGCGTCCACACAACCACTTCCCTGCCCAAATTTCATACATGGTACCAAATACCTGTGAAGATGACGACAGTATGAAATAGTTACTGTCCTTGACAGCTACATTCTGTCCTCTTACTTTGTCTAAGTCTGGGGGGAAGGACAGTGGTTCTATGTAATTACTATTCCCAGGTAAGGCTGGAATGCAATCTCCTGGTAACTCTGACTCAGTAGCCCAGGGGAAAAGGCTTATGCCTGAACTGTTTTGGTTTTTTAAACCCTGCCTCTTCTGGGAAGCATTTTGTTACTTAATCAGTACCATTTATTTAGTTTGCATCACAACTGTGCTCAAGGTCCCCAGCGAGGACAGAGCCCCAGATTTGCCAAGAGGTAAAAGATATTTATTTCCAAATAAAGTATTACTCAGATAGGTGTTTGATAGTTACAAATCATAACCTTCAGGCTCCATCCTATCTCACAGAACTTATCATCTCCACTTCCCTGTCAGGCAGCCGTGTATTATAAGGCTGTAACACTCAGCCAGGCACCAGGCTCTTCCCTCAGGTACACTGTGACTTTGTGCACACCCAGGTTATGAAGTTTTCTGACCTTCTCTCCTTGAGCTACAAAACCAAGACTGCACCATCCTTTTTGCCAGCTGCAAGTATTTCTTGAAGTGTGGCACGCCTTTGAATTTTATTTCCCCAGGGAAAACTCAGGATTTTCCCTGGAAAGTCAGAGGTTAATAAAGATGTGTTTGATTCGGAAATGAGAAGGCAGGAGGGAAGTGCTGGGAACCAGGAGTCTGAGAGATGTGGGAAGCAGCAAACCTGAGTCTGAAGGTGGCTGAGGATGTCACCTGCGAGGCATCTGAGATGCTGCATGCTGAGTGTGTTTAATGACATGCGGGGAGAGGAGATGAATTGGGTTGGTTATTTTTCCTAAACTATGATACTTTAATGAAAAACAACTTCTGTCCTTCAGCCGTAAGAGCTATTCCTATTCTTGAACTGTGAAGGAGGAGGAGTGAGCAGGAAAATGCCATATGAAATTGTTAAGCTAAATTCAGAGACGGTACATTCTGGCCAACGAGGAAGATGTAACCGTATATCACAGCATTCTGTTAATGAGGATTCATTTTTAGCCCAACTTGTCTGTAATGAAAACCCCTAACATTTTAATTTCCATAAAGCCAGAATTAAGGCTGTCTTTAACCTCGGTGTGCTCTACACATTTGGGTTTTGCTGTGGTGTAAATCACCCTGCTCAAACAGCAATATAAGAGCCATCCCCCCACCATTATAAGTGGGTAATGCTGACTCATAATTCACACTGTGTAATTCCTGACCAAAAATGTGCAGCTTCCATTGTTGGGAATACCGTCTCTAAAAAGGTACTGCTGCTTTACTAAAATATTTGCAAAAGGAGGGAATTTGTCACAAATTGAGACTTCTAGGTTTGCAGTAAAGCAGTGGTAAAAAGGACATAGGTGGATACACTTGTTTTCTGTCCACAAAAAATGGAAAAATTCTATTTTCCCTTGAATTTATTTCCAATTATATTAGTGATTTACAATTTCATGGCAATTTAGGAACCTATTTTGTGTTCTCCAGTACCCAGATCCCTTCAAAACTTTGGACCTTAGACATCACAGTGGTCATTTGGCTGCTAAAGCTCAAGCAATCCACTATCAAATGAGATATGAAGGACAAATCTGGTGTCCCTGTGACACTCGAGCATACTCTGAATCACCACTTTCACTCACCTGCAGAGTTCCTTTGCACCAGAGTGAAAAGAGGGCCCAGATTATTGCAAATTAAAATGGCAGAGGCTGATGTGCATGTTGATAAGAATGAGTGGAAGGTGCAGAACACCACAGTATTCCCTGTGTCTCCAGTTCATCCCCTGCCAAATGAAGACATGGCCTCCTCCAAAGGAGGGTGGTGGGGTTTTCTTCCCGAATGTCTGGAAAGGGCTCAGAGGGTCTTGAGTTAGAAATGCAGAAGAATCACAAAGTATCCTCACGTTAAGGCTGCCTGGAAAAATTAGGAGTCCTAATGTTAATTAGAGCTGTGTGAATAATTCATAGCAGATCCTTTATTAAAAGAATGCTGCTACTTCTTTCTGTTCGCAAATTGTCCATAAGCAGATGGTGATTTTCTGGATTGTGTTTATTATACAGACCTATTTGCTAAATTATTTGGGGGAGTAAGCTCTGCTCTGTGTCTCATTCAGGAGGAGTTAGCTGGGCACATTGAATGGTCAGAATTCACCGTGATCATCTAAGTTTTCACTGGATATATTGATCACCTGGAGGGTTTCTGTTCCTGACTGGATGTGTTAACATTTAGAAGAGGGACTCCAGCACGAATACTCATACACTGTATTACAGCTCCTTGTGCTCCCCCATCTGTATAACACATCAACCTGCTGTCTCTCTGTTCAGAACTTGCTTTTGCTTAGAATTATTCAGAAATGTTTAAATCAGAATAATTATTCCTGAATAGCTCTCTCTGTGAGCACTTATTCTATAATAAGAGTGCTGTGTACCAGTTTAGTTTAATCTGCTTGAAAGTGAGCTAAACTAAACAGGAATAAGGCATGCCAACTGCAGAAGAAAAGATGCCACAGAATTTAAATTCACAACCTATCTCTTGCTTTTTAGCACAAAATACCTTCTCTGGGTCAAAGAGGCCCCTGAGCAGCAAAGCCGTGGAAGCTGGAGGGTTGCAGCAGGGGAGGGAGCACTCTGTAAATACCCTGCTCAATGCACTCACTGTTAGGGAGGAGATACTCAAAGAGACCTTGAGTCTGACCCCAAACAGTTGGTCTTTGGTTATCCAAATTAATTCCCATGTGTATACAAACCCTTTGGCTTGAGCACTCTCTGCTTCGGGGGTGTGCAGCTCCCAGCACAGCAGCCCCCAGTCCCTGATGCTTGATGGGGTTAAGGAGTCAGGGAGCACCACACGGCAAGGGCAGGATTCGGATTAGACACCAGCACCCCACCACCACCTCCAAACCTCCCTGTCCATCCTCTGAATAAAATCACTCCTCAGTGGAAGCAAACAGAAAGAAACAGAAAGACTATCAAAGCCTTGCTGGATAAATATTCCTTCTGCGCTGCAAACTGTTGCTTACAGCTACTATTTTTTGGGTAATGATCTGCTTTTAGATTTTCTCTGAGATGTATATTCCATCTCTTTGACACTGTCTCAGCCTTATCTCGGTTCATTTTTTTTCCCCTTCCTTAAATCTCTTTCTTTACCTTTAAAACGCTCTTTCCCCGAGCAGTTACAGATGTATCATTGCTGTTGTGCTCTTAACATGCAGCTGGAGCAGCTCGGGAAGCACAGGGAGGATGCTCGTGGCAAACTCCACATCCTGGATGCAGCTGAAGAACCGGCTGCAGCTGAGCTGACCCTCTACCTCGAGCACCACCAAGTGCAGTGGGGCTGCATCTGCCCGAGGTGAGGCAGAGTCACACCTGAGGCTTGCAGCAGAACACTACTAAAGGATCTTAATAAAATATAATAATAATAATAATAAATTTTAACATATGAGGACATTTTTCTCAAAAAGTCTTTAAAGTCAAAAGCGTGGATTTCATTTTCTCAGAGCCAGCCCAAAGGCTCCCTGTGCAATCACAAATGAGATTTTCACCAGTGCTCAAAGCAGGCACATTTGAGTAAGAGCCAGGCATCTCACTTCCACAGGGATAGTGGGTGGGTACTTCCTGCCAAACTTTACTTGCTTAAGTTTAGTACCTACTTTTACCTTGTGAGCTCAGGATTGCACACAGACAAAGGAGGGGGAGAGTCCTTCTCAGGCAGACACCTGGGCTAGAATGGATTACTTGGCCTTTCCTGCAAGAACAAATCTGCATTTGTGAGGCCAGCAGGAACATGGACTGCAGCAGTCTTCACTGGAGTGAGAATCATGAAGTTACTGGGGCGTTGCAGGAGTGAAAATAAAAGATATTCTTGGAGATAAGTGATGTTTGAACTAACAAACTCGAGAGTAGCAAATTGTCGAGATACTGGGGGACACTGGCAAATGGAGAGTTTGGATTTCAGTGAGTGACAGGGCAGAAATATTAAGTGCAAAACAAACCATGCTGCTGTGACAGCTGCACTCCACCATGGGCACCAGCCCCTTCCCATCCCACCACTGGCATCTTCCCCCCTCACTCCACACCATCCTCCTTCATCCTTTAGTTGTCCCTTGCCAGGCTTGGCAGAACTTCCCCCAGCACTCAGCTGCATTAGTCCTTCTGACAGTTTTTGGATTAACAAGAGTTTAACTCCAAGTCTTTGGTGTGTCCCAGTGCCCTGATCCTTTGCCTCAGTTTCCCTGGGGAGACAGTGCCGGGTTGAGCTTCTGCTTTGGAGCAGAGCACAGGAGCAATGTCATTGCTCCATGAAGGGTGAGGCAGGGGGATCCCTGGCTCAGGTATCCCTTGGTACCCCATTCCCTCTACTCCTAGAAGGTGTCACCCCATCCCTCTCTGAGCAGGGGGTCACTGACTCCCCACACTGCAGCCCCATGACGATGTCAGTGTGAAGCATCAGCCCAAGCCGACTGTACAGACCGAGAGGGAATATCCCACCTGGAGGCACCACATACACTTTGGGAAAAGCCTCCTGGAGAGACCTTGCAGGAGCAGGGCCATGGCTCTCCTCCTGTTTCCAGCAAGAGGTTCCCAGACTGCAGCAGGGAGTTCAGATGAAGTCGTTCAGGTCACCTGCCAGACTTCCACAACAGAGTCCATAAAGAACAGCAGCCAATGGTACCTCTGTGCTGTGTTTCCCTGGAAGGGCATGTTAATATACCCTGTCTTTATTATCCTATCTGAAAAGATATTTCATTTTACCAGTTTTTACTACACAGTCTCAATAACTGGAACTTGTTTAAAGGCTCACTGCTCCAGGAAAATGCATTACATCTTGGCTTTTAAATCCGCCAGCTCCCATTTATTGCTATTAATAATAGATTGGGAAAGCTGTTCTTTTTATTTTATTTTGGCCCTCTGAATAATTTTTTTTTTTTTGGGTAGCTCTAAAATCAAATATTTTAAAAAGAAAATGTCTTCAAGCAGCATTCCTGTATCCTAGAGGTGGCCCCACTCTGGGTGCCATTAAGGAGTCACTTGCAGTGCTCAGGAAAGGGAAAGGCAAAGGGAAAAAACCAGCAAAACTGTTTAATAATCATTTATGAGCCCAAAGTATCCAGGGAAAACAAGTTAAGAAAATACCTAAATTGGTTTTCATTTAAAGTTTAGGCATCTTTAATTTATAAATGCTATTTAAGCAGAGAAATGTTGTTGAGGACTAGAGTAATTATCCGCATAAGTGGAAATACAAAACTTTGGTGCTTCTACACAGTTTGTTCTACTTCTGCGAACTCCACTGAGCTGTTTTTAAGCTGAGCTCACCCAGGGAATTGCTGCCTGCATGTTTATGTATTTACTGTAGAAGATACTCCTTTTTTTTTTTTTTTTTTTTTTTTTTTTTTTTTTTTTTTTTGCCAAGCCAGCATTGGCTTTTTAATCTTTCACTCGTTTCAGCATTACTGTTGTGAAGGAGGATATTAATGGCCAGGCCCTTCTCTCAGGAACACTGGCGTAAAATCAGAGGAAATGGGCTGAAGTCAGTGGAATTTCTCCACTTCTTAAGCACATCTACATCCAAACACAGCCCCTGGTCCTTGGGGGATCCGGGAACCTGGGATCACCTCGGGTTTACCTTCGTCCCTCTCTCCTACTGTGCTAACCAAAATGGGAGAGAGGAAGTTTGCCCAATAATAATTCTTTTTCCTCTGCTGTACGCTGTATAAATGCAATCCTTGCATTATTATGTTGAAGCTGGGAACCTCTAAGCAATTACTTCCCAGCACATTAGTGTCCATGTACTAAATGCTAAAGTGTTTATTCAGTGCATTGCAGGATCAGGTTATTGCTGAGTCTGTCCATCATGCCCAGAAATTATTGCTATAAGTGCTTTAAGAGCATGGCCAGTACAATGGAGATATAACCCTGCTGAAGGACTGCAGTACTTCTATTTAGAGAGAGGGAAAAAAAGGCTGCAAAAGTGTTCAGATGCACAAAATCTCATCATCAAACGCACATCGCTGTAGGAACCAAAAAAAAAAAAGGGAGAGACACAAACAACTTTATACTGAAATTGAGTGGAAATTGGAATAGTGAAGGAAATATGCTTTCTTTTTCAATTCCAGATGCTCATGCAGTCTTTTGCCTGGGATTAAGAGGTCACTTATTGCAGCCTTAAAGGATAAGGACTGGGCTAGATAGGAGAATCAGCAGCTGTTTATTCTGTAAATGTTTGAATATGAATCAGGTCTTCCTTTTCAGAGCTTTGCTTATTACTTTTATTTACCAGGATAATATCAGAAGTCTAATTAATTCTCCCTACCTCTTTCAATTCTCAGTGTCTCAGTGCTTCAGCAAAGCTGGAACCCTTTAGAGCTTTCTATCTATTGAATGAAATATCCTTGTTTATAAGGATGGCTATGTCTTCATCTTTTCAGCTGAGATTGCCTTAAAATGTACTAGTGCAGAGCACAGAGATAATGCTGGGGGAATAATAACTTCTTTTTTTTTTCTTTTTGCATTTGGTTATCAACTGGTGGTTTATTTCTGTAATCGTCTTTATCAGAGTCCTTGCTGCACAGTGGTTAATATTCAGGAATGGTTATTATCTCTTTCAAAAGTTAGAAATATCAGCCTCAGTGAGACACACTGAGGTCTGAGGCCGTGAAGTGACTTCTCCAAAACCACCCAGGGAAGGATTTTAAGGCAGAGATACAACAGACTTAAATGTGATGCTCAAAAATCGGTGTCTAGTCCTGAAGTATTTCTGCAGGGTGAATTGCAGGGTGAATTGCCACCCAGTCTTTCTGGGGTGAATTGCCACTCTCTGGGGGCATTTCTGGAGGCGGCTCTTAGACTAAATGCATCTCTAAAAGTGCTAAAGTTGGGTGCAATAAGTCCCAGTTTGCACCTCTGGGTTCTGCTGCAGTGATGAGGCCAGAGGAGCTGATTTGGGCTAAAACACAGGCTGGCACTAACAGGCCTTTGCTAATGCCCCATTCTGCCCTGTTTCAGCCCAGTTCCAGTCACCACCTTCCACAGACAAGGTGGGAGGAGGGCAGTTTCCCAGGAAAAAGAAGCCCACCAGCCTTTCCCCAAGCCTGCAGCAGACACTGTGCCACACGGGGATGGTGCCAAGGGATGCTGTGCACATCCCAGGAGGAGGAGGATGGTGTGGTTGATGCTCAGGGTGATGCTTTCCCGGGTCAGATGCCAGGAATCACTGTAACCTTGAGCATCCCTGCTCTGAGATGAAGCCTCTGAAGCCCCCTCTGCTGTGACTGTGCTCTTTACGCTGGGTCTCTCTCTCAGTACTCACATCCCGTCCTAGAAAGCTGCCACAATAACAGCCCTTATCTTGATGAGGGACTCGCTGTGCTGCTCTGGAGCACTGTAACAGTAATATCCTTACAAAAGTTCCTTCCCATCATCCAGCCCAAGGACAAATGAGATCTCCCTCTGTGTTAATTCAACAAGGATTTTGTTTATTTGTGATTATTTCTGTTGGTGACGCTTGTGTTGCTGGAGTTTGTTGTTTGCTCACAGCACTCTCTCTGCTGCTAAAGCCTATTTTTTTTTTACATTTGACCTAAATGTTTCCATGTTTTAAAAGGTTTTAATTAATTCCTATTGACTCCTTTTAGATTTTAAGCAAAGTTTCCTCCTTCTTATGTCTCCAGCGCTCCCAAAATAGTTGTTCAGTAAAAATAGCTTATAATAACACTGTGACCAAAAGAGGTGCACAAGGGGCCCAGCCACTTCCTAAACACAGCACGAGGTGTTCTGAGTTGATTATGCATTCGTTATTGATAATTATTAATTATATGCCGGTTATTACACCACTCTCTTGTTTTATTGGCATGCTGTGCATTTCAGAGAGGCAGAAGCCATTCTAAGAGAAATGGGTGACATTAGCTCAGCACAATAATTAATAACTTTATGATAATGATGTATATCTACTTGGCATTGAACTCTGGAACACACAAGAAAGTCCTACACAAGCTTGTTCACACTGTGCCCGGTACATGAAGGGGTGACTTTGCCACTAAGGTTGGGCCACTTTTAGAGCCAAAAGGAGATGATAATTAGTCATCATTAATTAGTGGGCACTGGCCAGGCTTGGGCCTCCTGGAATTTTGCGGTTTGATGTTACACTTGGATTTTTGAGGGACTCCAAAGACACATCTAAGCATACACAGCCAACTGGGCTCCCTTGAGCAGGCTTGATGTGCAAAAAAATGCAAAGCAGGAAAGTTGTGTCCCTTCCCTGGTGTCTAAAGTTTGATAATTCAACAGAAATCACTTTGAAAAGCTTGTCCCTTCTTCTCCCACATCCCTTTAAGCACTTCAGTGCTGGAAAGAACGTGGGAGCACAGCCTTGGCCATCAGGGTTCTCTTTCCCTTCATTCATCCAGAGCACCAGGACCATGGGGGTGATCCAAACCCACCCAGACATGCCACTGGCACACTGTGGTGAGCAGGGTCACTCGGGATCTACACCAGCACCCAACCCCTCCTCCTGACGTTTCTTTGGATCTGTTTTGATTTCCAGCCTCGGTGTTATTTGAATGTGCAGTGAGTAGCCTCTTGCTGGCAAATATGAGATGCTGATAGCTTCTGAAATCTATATCCCAGCCTTGAGATAACAAGACAACGAATTTTTTACATCCTGGGGGAAAAAAAAAAAAAGTGACAGGCTGTTAGGGGAAGAGATCAAGATAGGTGTGAGCACGTGTCCCTGTCCCTCCATTCCCAAGTCAGTCATTCCCTGAGCAGGATGACATAATCGGGGTGATGGAAGTGTCCTATTTCCCACAGAGGGGACAGGAGGGAGGGGGCACAGCAGCACTGGGATTGATTTCCCTCTGCTGGAGCAATTACACTGCCAAACTGGCAAAAAATAAATAATAATAAATGACTAATAAACACCCCGTTTGAATCTTTAAATGAATATCGGATTTTAATTATAAAGGTTTAATTTTTAGAATGGAAAAGCTACTTTCGCACAATTACTGCGTGCAACTTTAATTAACTTTCAAGAACTTTCTCTTACTCAAAAAAAAAATCTAATTAATAATACTTAGGGAATTATTAGCATAAAATAAGTCATGGAAAGGGGTAGAGAAATATAAAACACATATTGCACAAAATTACTTGGGAGAAAGACTTGCTAATTCTAAAACCAAAGCCAAAGCTTCCAGCTTTCCTAATTTTGGCCTAAAAGGGACTTTTTTTTTTCCTCAGTGAAAGCATGAGAAAGACATGGGAATCATAGGATTTAGGACAGAAAACACAGTTACATTAATCAGCTTCTGCAGAGACCTGTAGGACTGGGAGAGGTGATCCCACCAAAGGTTCCTTTATTTGGGGGAAATATGACACTGGTAGACAGGATGGTTCCAGGGAGATAGTGAATGAAGGGATAAGGAATGGGTTGGGAATCCACAGGATTGCTGCCCAAAGAGCCCTAAACCCAGCTGCAAAGCCAAGCCTTACTGGCTGGGCAGGAAAAGGCAGGGGAAGAGACAAAGAGCTTGTTTGCCACCCACCAAGAGCTGGGAGGGTGGGCATGGAGGGGAGCTGCCAAATCCCAGTAAAAAGAACCTTCCTGGGGCACCACACAGCCCTCCAAAAGACAAACCTGGGGGACTACAGGGGTCTGTGTATGCAAAATTGGCCAAGCAGAGCTGGCTCAGAGCAGGAAGGGGGACTGATACGATGCTCTGGAGCAGAGGTGTATTACTGCAGGAACCAAGAGGGAAATTAAGTCAGGGCACAAGGACACAGGGAGGGCAGCCTGTGGTGGAACTTGTTGCTTCAGTAATGGAACAACAGCGAATGAGAGTCACTTCACAATAATATTTTGCCCAGGTCTTGTTCCAGCTGAGTTTTAAATTAACCAGTGGATACAGCTGTCAGCATTTCCTTTATGAGATTCCTCCAATACAAGAAATCCTCCACGGTCCAACCAGCGTGGTTGGAAATGTCTGTGTGTGAGTGTACAAAGGAGGCTGAGCCTGATAATCAACTGCTCTGCTAAAATGGCTTTGACTCAGCTAAATATATCCTGAATTAAACTGAGACCTAAACATCCTGGACACAGTGTCCTTTACGGCCAGCTCAGCCAGAGCAACCTTCCCCTTCCACCTCCCTTCAGGGAGGGGAGGAAGGATGCAAACCCAAAGGTTTGAAGCTTTCCTTTGCTTCAGGGAGGGGAAATGGAGGTTTGAAGCCCCTTCTCCTAATGAGCTCTCTGGCCAGTTTAGCTGAAAAATAAATCAATGAGCAGGAACAAAGTACCTGGAACAGAAAGAGTAAAACTTTCAACTGGGGACCTGCCTGAAGACCCCAAGGGCAGAAACATCCTGCTCTTTGCATGCTGCTTTTGCAGCCAGCCCACAGGCTGTCAGCAGACAGTGGCTGAGGGCAGAGCAAGGGATAAATCCTCCATCTTCCTCTTCCTCCTTGCCTGGCCAGCAGGCAGGCAGCCTCAGGGCAGATCACTGACATTGCCCCAGCAGGTCTATCACTGTCATCCCAGGCTCAGGCAGCCCAGGTCCTGTGTCACCTGGCTGCTGGTGTCTGGTTTTTTGTGAAGCAGGACTGGCTGGACTGGACCTGTTGATCCCTGGTTGGAACAGGTTGTGTTGTTGGGACTCTGTAGCTTTTGGCCAAGAGATTTCTGTGATGTTTACCCAGTGCTGCCACCCCCTCTCCTGTAACACATTCTACGTGCATTCAGCATTTATAGAAAACATCTGTTGTGGTGTCCAGGACTCAGATTTCCATTCTTTGTCCTTCTCACCTTTTGTATTTCAAAGGGTCTGTCTGTGAAGCCCAGCAGCACAGGGCTGTAGCTTCCAGGATCTGTTGTCATAGAGCCAGACAGGGAAGCAGGAAATCCAAAGTGTGCCTGGAACCCTGGGCTCATGTCAGAGAGCCAGACATGCAGCAAGCCCTAAGGGCTCACCCACAAACCCAAGACTTTGTCTGGGATAACTTTAAACCACTTAGCTTGGGTTTTATTCCCTGCATTGAGAGCCATCATCCCAAGGGGATAATTTGGAGCTCCCTCAGGTGTATCACCACATTAAGAGGGGTGAGTGTGGTGTGTGGCCCTACAGCCACAAAGGGGAGGAAGATTAGGGAGGCAGAGAGAGGAAAGCATCGATTTGAGCAAGTTCACATTTAAATCACTATAAAACATGGTGTGGTCCAGAGCCCCCAAGTGCACAGGACACACTCTGGACCACACTTAACTTGCTCCTCTAGCAGGCTGGGAACCCAAAGATGTGCTTTTCTCTGGAGCTATGAAAACATGTCACAAAATACAAGGCTTTTGTATTCCGAGTAATTTTACTTGGCAAGAAAAGAAATCACCCCAAGCTCTTGAAAAACAACTGCCACAACACCAAAAAAAAAAAGAAAGGAATAAAAAAAAAAGAACACCCAAATGAGTTTAGATTCTCACATCCCTGCTAGGATGTTCCAAATATAACCACAAACTACAGTTCTTAAGCCTGTATTTATTACTACACAAATCTAGTTTAAAAACAGCTCTACAGGGGTTTTTGTTTAGCTGTAGTACCAGATCAGAGAGAAAAGGACACTCGTGCCAGCAGAACTGTAAGGCTGCACTGACCTCCAGTGGAATTGGGAGAAATATTCCAGTTGTAGAGGCTTCTTCACAGCCCTGTGAAGCCAAAAGTTGCCTTGTTTAGAGCTTTACAAAGGCACCAAATTCATATAGGGATCAGGGAATTTATTACAGATTACTGTATACTTAGGATAAATAAGTTAAAGTACTGTAAGGGGATTTGTTTGGAATAACGCTTCCAGTCTAAGTCTGGCTTCATCAAATTCAAGCTTAAATATGCAGGTATTAAATAGAGCTTTACAAAATCAATCAGCCTGAGGGGTTTTTAATTGATTGAGGAGCAATTTTTCCCTCCCCTTTTCCACTGCAGAGAATTGTTAAAGGTGGTTCATTTCGGGTTTCCCACCTGAAAAACCTTTTTCCTTTTGGTTTGGTCACCTAATGAAGAAACTCTAATGACAGTCGGTGTGTGACATTTCCTCTCAGCACTTAGGAGGAGTTTTTCAAGGTCGGACGAAGGTGATCAAACAAGAGAGTGGCACTTCTCAGTCAGAGTGGGAATGATTGATCTTCCCATCAGATTTTAGAGCTGCACCGCTTGACATTGTGTCCTTTCATGTCCTGATCAAAGAAGCTCATGGCACGCCCAAGGTATTCTCCAGAGTGCCTTCACTGAAGAATTCCAAGGTCAACTGAAGGAAAATGTGGCATCTTCTTCCCTGGCAACCTCTGGCCGTGGTGGTTCCACATGGGCTTCCTCAGGAGCTGCACGTACTCAAAATAAAAAGGCTGACACTGGCACAAACAGCTCACAGAGTGAGTGTTAGAGAAACAGTTCTCCTGTGCTAAAAGACAACCTTAGCTGAAAACAGTCCCTTTCCCCTGGAACAGCTAGAGGGCCCTTCCAGGTTGTTCAAGAGTTTTCTCTGAAGAGCAATTAGAGAACTATTGTTCAAAGTGTGCTCAACAAGGAGGCGATGAGGACTTCAAAGGGAAGAGGCAGAGATTGATAAAGCCACTCCAGAAACAAGCAGGGGGGAGTCAGACAGGCAAGGGGACCTGAAAGAAGGAGAACGAGAAATTAAGGCAGTGCTCTGGAGTTGGGGCTTTTTGCTGTGGTTTTTTGGGGGCTGTTTGTTTGTTTGTCTTTTGGGTTTGGGGTTTTTTTTTGTTGATTGGTTGTTTTAGGGGAGTTGAAGGGGGTTGTGGCTTTGGGGTTTTTTTGGGGGAGGGTATTTTATTGGCTTGGAGGGAGTATTTTGCCAAAGTTTGGCAAAATTATAATTGACTGCCAACAGTGCTTTCATAATGAGAGGTGTAAGATGATTTCAGTAAGTGCAAATACCACTCCTCTGTATGAACAGCAGGGAATATTATTTAAGATATATCCCAAACTATTTAAATCTATAATGATTTTGGTTTTGTCAAAGACTCTGATCCACCTCTAACAGGGTCTTCAAGGGATATTTTTAGCCCCCTCACAAGCAATAAAAACTTTCAGATGAGATTTCCTGATGTTGGTGCTATCACAGAGCAGAAGAGAAATGCACAGCAGGTGAAGGGACAGTGTGTCTGTAACACACTGTGTCCTTACTGGGATTTTTTGTTCAACAGGCAGTTTTTGTTGTTGCAATAGGATCAGTCCAGCTGTGACTTTTCATATAAATCCTCCCCACATGGCCAGAGCAGCTTGAAACACCTTCTTTCCACTCTGGATATAAACCCAACTGCACTGGAAAGGCCCCATGGCTGGGTGAAGTCTCATTGAATGCTCTAAGAGGGGGGAACTCCTGGATGTCTTTGGAAGCTGCCAAGTTTTAATGCCTGTGGTGTATTATTTCCTTGGGAATGCATGAAAAAATGTCAGTTAGTGAAGCAAAGAGATGGCACCTTTGAAAAATAAAAGCAAAAAAAAAAAAAGGAAGAAAAATATCTAATTTACCTCCTGATGATGATTCTCTGTGGAGCTCCCAGGACCCACAATTTCTAATTGAAGCCAGAAGTGCATAAGCAGAATAATTTGGGGTACAATTTACCTCTGCACAGAAATGTGGTGGATGGTAGAGGTGGTTTTGCTGTTTCAGGACCCAAGTTCTGAGTGTGGTGGGTCCAGGGTGTGATTTGGATCCAGGTGCTGCCTCTCCCACCCACAGCATGTGCAGCCCTGGACACACCAGGGCTGCTGCTCTCGGATGGGAGCCCAATTCAAAGGCATTGCCTCGACTTGTACTCGCTTCTCAGAAGGGAAAACATTCCTGGTTTTAATCCACTGCCGCTCTTTTAATATTTCCTTGCACTCTCATTGTAATGCAGCGAGTGTAGCTGGTTTATATAATCTATCATATCTTAATTAAAAGGTCTGCAGCTTTCCCTTGGACTTTGTTCATTTTGGTTTAGTATCACCAAACTAAAGTGATTGGACATTATTGAAAAAACATGTCTTGATGGCACTGAACCAAGACTCCTGACAAAAATGTTGGCAGCAAACTTTGCAAGTGTGACCGTTCATCATGCTTTGCAACAGTTATTTATTTCAAAATGTCAGAATTTTCCACAGATCAGAAATTCCCATTCCTTTCTCTCTCTATTACCAAGTGCCTCAGCCTACACCCAAACACTCAGGCACTGAGCCCATAGGAATGCAGAGATCAGCAAGATGTGCCAAGTGCTACTGAAAGGATAAACAAAGTAACTCAAATTATTCTTACAAAGCAGAAAAATACGGGTGTAATTTTATAAAACTATTTGCTGAGTGTTGAACAGTGAGACAAGCCCTCCAGCCCCAGTGTATAACATCTCAATTATGCAAGCCCCAGATTCATTATTCCCACTTTGATGCTGTACTGCACACACACAGTGCTGTAATTCCCTCTGTCACGTGGCATTACATTAATTCTTAGTTTGTCATGGAAAGCAGTATTTTTGGGATGGACACTTGACCAGTCAATTAGTAGGATATGTATGTTGAAAAAATGTGGGAGAAGACTACATTAGAAAAATATTTTCTCCCTACTAAAAGGCAAGTGGATTTTTTATTTACTTCTCATCTGATTTACCACTTTAAAATCAAAGTGTTACTTCCAGGGCCTCGGTTATCAATACCAGGCTGGGGAGTAGAATATATTGAATTCTCTACCAGCTCATGGTCTTCAAATCCAAGGGTGGACTCTTTTAAATAAATCTGTTGTCAAGGTTTCCATGTCGATGCAGAGCTGTGGGATGCTGTTCCTGTGGTCTGGTTACCTGGTCAGACTGGACTTTCAGGACAGTCCTTTGCCACCTTAAGAGCTCTTCTGGGAACTGGCAGAAGTGTCCACAGCTTCAGTGACCTTTAGGATAACAGCTAAGACTATTTATAGGCAACAAATTTCACTTGCAGTCACATCAGAAATCTAATTCAAAGGATTAGATCACCCCATCAGAGAGCTAAGACAATATCCTGCCACGTATTCCCCATCAAGAGCAATCAGCACAGCTCTGAATTTTGTGACTGTTTATAACAAACTGCCCATAAACAACCTGCAGACCCAGGCAGGAACTTCAGATAACAAATGAATCTGAGCAAATCTCAGCAACAGCTCCTGGACAACTGGTGAACAGAGAGGAAACTAAATTAATCAGATAAATGACTTGCTCAGCTCGGGTAGAAAATGTCAAACACTTCAAAACTAACCTTTTGGCAGCAGGATTGCTCTTCCCGGATCTATTTAAGATTTCTGCCTTTTGCATTTGTCAACAGTGCTGGGAAGTGAGTGGGTTTCAGGGAGGGTTATGTGCCATGCTGGACACGTAGGCACAGCCCCTCAACTACCTGCAGCGAGTGTGCAAACCCCACACACTGCCTGGAAAGCCAAGTGCTGTTTCCTGGGCTGAGGGGAAACACTTCTATGCAGTTCACAGCTAAACCTGGGCACAATATTTCTGTCTGAACTGATTTTCCTCCAAAAAGCTGTTTTTCTAAGGGATCTTTCAGTGAGATTTATCTGTTCTCTGGAAATATTAACTCTGTGTTTAGAAATTAGGCTCCAATTTAATTTTTCTTGCTGGAAGTTGGAGCATTTTTATTCTGATAGGTTGTTGCAGTGCCAAGGAGAGTGATAGCCCAGCTGGCTTCTGCTACCTCTCCCTGTGGCCACAAGGATCCCCAGCCAAGCCTTGGCTTCCACGCTGGCACGTGCCAGACCCTGGGTGTGCTCCCATCCCTGCCACAGCCCTGAGATGCCCTCTAGGACTGGGTACCCATTCAGAGAGTTTTTCTGTTGCTGGTTGTTGGAGCCAAACCACACTTGCTGTAAGCCAAGAGAGCAATGCTGGAATGACTGTGGCTTTCAGCCAAAAAAAAAAACAAAACAAAAAAAACCCAAAACCCACACAAAAAAACCCCCACGAGAAAACCTTTCTGTATTTATATAGACACTATTAAAAAAATAAATAAAAAAATAAAAAAGGTTTTACCAAAGGAGAAGCAGCATTTAGGAGATTATAGTTGCACATCCATCTTGTTTCGTTTCAAACCTAATCTCCAGAAGCAAAATTCCCCCTCTTACATAGGATCAGAGCAAGGTCCCTGCAACAAGCAAATCCTCTCTTCCCTTGTGCCCAGGGTGAGCAAAGGGCAGGACTCTTTATTCAGGGAGTTGCTACCAAAAATGTCAAGAAAATATACAAAAAGTGGTAAGTCTGGAAGGACCCTGGTAGGTCTCACCAGCTTGTGTCACAGGAATTTTCAGCTTTCCACTGACACTTGGTAGGATTGAGTTTAGAAGACCAATTTGAAGGAGACATAAAGGCATATAAAGGCTTTTATGCCCAAAGTAAAACCACAGTTTGCTGATAATTTACACCAAGCCAGCAGAGGAAGTTCCTGTCTGCTTTCTCACACTTCTGGAAACATCAGGTTCCAAAACAACCCAGACCTTTTCTCAGAAATCATGTGCACCTCATTTTATGGGCATGTTTAAGTTGCACCGAGGCTTTGCTGAATCAGAGCTTTGATTCCCACCTAACTGGCAGGATCATGGACTCTCTCCTGTTGGAAGGGACCCGTAGGGACCATCAGTCACTGCTCGGGGTGGATCCACCTCATTACACTCCGTGCACTGTCAGGTCTGCAGCACACTGAATGGTCTCAGGGGTGTTTGGAGTGGAGTTGTCTCTTTACTGGGTTGAAGTGCAGGGTGTTCAGTGTTTATTGTGTTCTCAACAAAGTCTGTTATCAGCCAGTTTGAAGTTTGTTGCTATCTCCCACCGTCTTAGACTAATCACAGTAATGAAGGCATTGAGCAGAGCCCTTCTCAGGTGGCATTTACCATTGTTTGCTGCAGATAACATAAAGCTTTCTGATTACAGTCGGCTTTTATCACTTCAGAGCAAATCTACTCCACTGAAATGTGCTAATAAAACCCACGGAAGCAACAAACTGGAAAGAAGTGTTACAGCAATAAAGGAACATGAGGGAAAACGTACAGCTTTTGCCACTGTTATCATTTTCAATTTATTAAGATCTAACCATTTTTGTAATATGCTGCTATTGCTGGGGGTTAATTTAATCTTCTCTAATACCAGGCTCCAGTCAGTTTTCAGTGTCAATTTAGATGTAATGCATATTTCTGCATTACAATCAGAGAAACACCCTCCGTGGCCCCGTGACCATATGGTTTCAACAATCCGAGTGTAAATGTCCAGCACTTCACACATCTATTTATCTCCAGCTTTTAAACACTCAAATCCCAGAAAGGATCTTTGGTGCTGTGGCTCTGAGGACAGTCTGAGGGCTACTGGCTGCCACAGGGAAGCCCTGAGACCCATCCTCCTGTGCTCCCATCAGAAAACCTCCCCTGCTCTGCTGCCTCTCACTGCAAAGGGCCCCAGAAACTGGGTAGAAAACTGCTGAGTAAACCCTGACATCTTCCTTCAATCTTTGCTGAAGGCAGCAGTTGTTTTGTGTGCATAAGGGTAATGCAAAACCCAGTGAAGGTTTTATGTTGCCACTGAGGTGGCTAAAGAAAGCAGATGGGGCAGCAATTTACATAGAGGAGGAAAAGTTGGATTCAAATATTTGTGCCAGTGCAGGAGAAGGACAATCAATGTTCTCCATATCTGCACATAGGAGACAGGGTACATAGAGACCTCGTCTCTATAAATCACACAAAATAAATAGTACCAAACTTTGTATCTGCTTTGTATGAGATACACTGACCTGGCCAAGATTTCAATCTGTGTCTTTGTGTCCATGTCACCCCTTGCAAATTAAGTACATCAAACTTCATCCAGACCCCTCCTCCCCAGTGCCTACCTTCCATCCAGCCCTGCTGTCCTATCATCTCTTGTGCTGTTGTCTTTTCCCCTTTTGACATGCTTCTGTGCAGTTAATGCACAGCCAATAGCAGCAGGAGTGGAAAAGCAAGTTACTAGAACACGTTTCCCTTCTTTGGAGCCTTGTAGGCTTCTGGATTTCACTGAACATTGTTGAGCCTCTGTGGGCAGAGACTGCACATGCTTGGAACCATTAACATCTGCATGTCCATCATGGGGCAATGTGATTCACAACCTGCCTCCTGGTTCGTGAAAACCCCTTGGCTGTTCTTCCAGCCTTTGCTTTGTTCCCTTAGTGGGGATGTTTTAAAGAAGGGAGAAGAAACGGGGATTAAAGAGGAGATGTGGGAACATCCAAAAGACCTCATCTCAAGAGACACACAGGAGGCTTGAGAGGCTGACCAAGAAGCACCATGTAGCAGGAAACACCAAGGCAAGAGATTTGATCGGTGGCAGCGCTGCCCTGTGTGCCTGCAGACGTTCAAGGACAGAGTGGTTACAGTCTCTGTTCATCCCCACCCTGCCCCTGTCCCAGTAGCCCATAAACTCTGGTATCTCAAATAAACTCAGCCTTACAAAACTGACTCCCTCTGTCCTAACAGACCAGATAAAAAAGCTGAACCTTCAAAAGATCAAGTGATTTAGCAAGGTCATGCAAGACAGAAGGGGCAGATATTTAATTTTAGCTTAAAAAACTCACCTTCTCTAATGAGAGCCCCAAATGTGGAGTCAGGGACGTCAGATCTACTAAATGGAGAGGCAACGTGTCTGCAGCGTTATGTCAAAACCCTTGTGCAGAGATCACACGTAGTTCAGGCACCTCTAAGAGAGGCCATGCAAGATCTAGCAGGCAATTAATGAGACTTTCAAGGCAGTGGGTAAATTAGGTGCCAGCAGAGAGCCTTCAAGCTTCCTAGAGGGCTTGGAGTGAGTGAGAGGAGTGGAGGGAGAACTGCAACACACAGGGAAGGACGAAAGGTGTGCTACCCCCTCTCTCACCCTCACAGCTCCTGGCACAAGCATTCACATCCCTGTGCTGTTTAATCCCAGGAGAGGCTGCAGGATGCTATTTGTGTGGCTGCAGTGACGAGTGATGTACTGTGCAGGGCTGGACTGTGCTACACAGGGTTGAGTTCAGTGAATAGAGCGAGGAAAATATGATCACCTCTGAATCTCCATGGCTGAGGCTGGGAGAGAGCAGGGAATGGCAGAGCATTCAAAGGCTGTGAGGGTGTGTGTCTTGCTTAGGGCATGCTAAGAGGCACTGCTTACTGCTGAATCAAGATTTCCTCTTGAGCTCACTCCAGTGGCTTTCCTGTGTTTGCCTCAAGCCACCAGGCAGCTATCAGGGTCATTCCTAACAGGACATCTTCATCCTCCCTCTCACAAGTGCCTCAGCACTGCAGCTGAGGCTGTGTGGGGTGGGCAGGGCAGCCCAGGGGGGCTGGAAATGTTCGAGCAGCCCCACAAGAGGAACCCCAGGTACAGAGAAGTGCAGGCAAAAAGCCAGAGGTGGACTGGATCAACTCCTCCACAGCTCTGTGCTGCAAAGCCCAGTTGGAGAAGGGGCACAGAGGGCATGTGTGTCCCCTCACTTCAGTTCCCCAGCAAGAAGCAGCTCAGGAGTTGCATTGTGAGCAACTAATGAGATTAATGCAAATGGGTACAGTGAGTTACACAACATATAGATGCCCTTCACACAGTGACGGACACCTTCTGCTACAGTTCAGTTTTCCAGCAATCATCGGTGGCACTAATAATAATTAAATCTCAGAGACTGTAATGAATAATACATAGCAGCATTCTGGTAGCAAAACAAAAACACTTTAAAAGATTTTCTCCTAAGCCACCATCAGTGCTTATTTGTCGCAATGATTTATTTTTTTCTGATGTATTAAGCACCTTTAAAGTTTGCGGTATTGAAACACAGATAGCACTGAGTCACAAAAAAAAAAATCCTGGAAACAATTTAAAGAAAAGCAGGTGCCACTAAGTTGATCATTTTTGTTTGAGTGTAACCAGCAGAGATGAGCAGATCACAGCTCGAACTGGAGCAATGGACAGGAATGTGGGGGGCTGAGGGGAGACTGAGCATAGCAGGGTTTGAATTCTGCTGTGTGACCTTGGGCATATCGATTAGGGGATGAAATTCATCTCTTTCTGAAGTCAGACATCCTGCTGAAGCTGATCAGTGAGGCTCTCAAAGCCAAGGAGAGGACAGGACTGCAAGGAGCAGCACCTTCCAGGAGGGTTTCAGTGGCTTTTGGTGGCCATAGAGATTTGGGCCAGTGTTCCCTGTGTAGGTATCCAAAGGCATCAGTCAGGTCCAAACAACTGCTGCTGGACACCAGTCCTGCTCCAGTGACAATCCTGCCAGCAAATAAAAGTACTTTTTCCAAGAGAGCATCCCCTGTTCCCAAAACTGCAAATGACAGGGTGTTCCTGTCACTGCTCCATCTGCAGAGCTGGAGGAGAAAAATGACCATGTCAAATGCCTCTGTTTACTCCAGCATGTAACAATTTGGTCACTCGGAGAGGCCTCCAAAGGACCATCACTTACAAAGTGGGCTTGTAGCACAGGGGTTACTCAAGGAGAAGAGTACCTGAAGACCAGAGATGGAGCTGGTACAACAGAGCCCTGACAGCTCTAACACATCTTCACTGCTCGTGCAGCCACTTACAGAGCCTACATCCAAGTCCTCTGGTGGATGCCAGGAGGCTTCACAGAAGGTCAACCAAAAGCAAATATTAGTGTGAACCTGATCTGGAGAGCAGAGAAGGGATGATTTTCCTCTCTGATACTGGATAAGACAGCGGAATAGCCCACCAAAAGGAGCAACTGGTGTAATCAGTTTAATCAGATATTACAGGGATAAGCACAAGATAAATAACCCGATACCACAGCTACGAGCACGGCATGAATAACACAATACCCAAGCAATGAGCTCAACATAAATAACCCAACACTGAGCAGTGAGCTCAGTATAAATAATCCAATACCATGGTGATTAGCTTAGCATGAACACTGCGATACCACAGCAATTAGCCCGGCGTAAATAACCCAAAATCCCTACAATCAGCATGGCGTGGAAAATTGTGTCCCACACCAACAACCACAGCACAGCTAAGGCAGAAAGAAGACAACAAGAAGAGCACTGATATGTGTTTGTTACTACAGTTACAGGTTTATGCCTGCTTTGGAGCACTCCCAGCTCGTCCTCATGCAGGCAGCAAAGTTAACCCCTGCAGCCACCCACAAAATCAGGTTTAGGGGCTGCACACGTTGTGTTCTGGAGGGAGGAAAAATCAGTGGAGGGAACGAGGGGGGTTTGGGGAATTTTTCAGCAGGTGGGATAATCCAGGCATGCAGGCAGTATTCTCAAAAACACTCACTAGTTCTCCAATGCTGCTCCCAGCAAAGTCAGCTCAGCAGCAGGACGTGGGTGAATGGCTCCAAACTGAGGGAAAGTAGGCTTAGACTGGATATTAGAAATAAATTCTTCCCTATGAGGGTAGTGATACCCTGGCACAGGTTGCCCAGAGAAGCTGTGGCTGCCCCATCCTTGGAAGTGTCCAAGGCCAGGTTGGATGGGGCTTGGAGCAACCTGGGCTAGTGGAAGGTGTCCCTGCCCATGGCAGGGGGTGGAACAAGATGATCTTCAAGGTCTCTTCCCACCCAAACCACTCTCTGACTCCATGAGGTGAGGAGGGAGCATCCCCCAGAGGCCCCAGTGCCTGGTGGGCAGCAGCTGGTGCACGGGATGCAGGTGATGGGGAAGGATGGGTGAGGTGAGGCTGGAGCTCAGTTCTTCCCTCTGGGGCTCCCTGTGGAAACAGTGCCATGAATCCACCCGCTGACACTCCCAAATCCTCCTCCAAGGATGAATCTGGCAGTGTTACCACCCGGAGCCCACTTAATGTACAAATGCTGCATTTATATGTAAGTCACAAATACATCTTTTAATGCACTCTTAAAAAGCAGAAGCATAATTACTAAGGTCAATATATAATGTTTATTTCCTTTATAATAGACATTATAATTTCACTTTAGGGAAAAGAAACTGTATGCATAAAAATAATGACAAATATTAAAGTCACCAAAATAATGGAACCAGATCACTCTACTAATCCTAAATTTAAATGCATTAACGATCCCTGTAACATTAAAGGTCTGATAAGCCAAATTAGGTTTCTTGTAAGCATAATTAATCTTCTTTTTCAATGAAGATATTACAAGGGAGTTAATTTGAATCCCAAAGGCATTTCTAAAATTGAATTATATAGATAAAGCAAATATTTGACCTTTTACTGATAATTACTATAAAAAATCAACATGCAAATGAAGCTTATGAAAACCTCTCCTGAAAATGGTATTATTGGGGTAATAAAATCTTATACAACCAACCCCTTCAATCATTTAATGCCTTAAAGACAGGTAGCCCCTACCTTAATCTACAATTTGAGAGTATTAAATTACAATAGTGAGGTCTATGTTTATTAACAAATAATTGAATGGAATAAAATACAGATGATTATGTCAAGTGCAAGGATTATCTGGTTTCATTCATAGGTCATTAAATTTAAAAGACTTCTGGTGTTGGTTCACCTTCTCCTCTAAAATTATTTTTTAGTGTCATTAAAAGAAGGTGATATTTATTGATTTAAATTACCCTCTGATTGGAAGAGGCTTTTTCATGGCACTGAATCAGGCTATTTTTGAAGAAAATTTTGATTCAGTTCAGTGGAAACAGCATTTATTCCTTCATTACAAGCTGAAGCTCCCAAAATCTCACACACCTGGAGACTCATTGCATGAGTTTAGGGTTAGGAAGGTGCCTCAAGGTCTCTGATGGTGAGCATGGTACCCTCTGACTGCTGGGATTTGAAGGTTAGAACTGCAGGTCATCAAACAAGTAACAAGATCATCCAAGAAAAGCCTTTTTTTCCCAAGGTTTTGAGTTAAAATGGAGGTTACTAATTTCCAGGGCATCATTTCCATGGATGTTCCCCAGCCTTGGAGCTTGGTGAGCAAAGGAAAAGCGCTGAACTTCTCACAGCTGGGTCACTATGGTTGGTCAGGGGTTTTATTAGCTGGAAAAGGAATGTAGAAGAGTTGATCCTCGTCACTAAAGCCTCAGTTGATACAACAGCTAGTTTGAAATTAAACCTCAGTGTCGCCCATAAAAACAGCAAGTTTCCTGTTAGCCAAACTTTTGGCACGTGGACAGGCCAGGAATTAAAGGAAAATATTTCTCATACTTAAGGTTGTTCCATTCAGCTCACATTTAAGGCCCAACAAAGCACTGGAACAGAACTAAAGCTCATATTGTAACAATTTTGCCACTGTTGTCTTGCTAAATTGAGGACTTTTGTCCCCAAACTGCCAATCAAGGACCTCTCACAAGCAGAAAACTCGCTTTAAAACGTATAAAGAGGAAGAACTGCTCACTGACCCTGGCTGCTGCTTAAGGTCTAAAAGCCACCTATGACACAGTCAGCTCCAACAGCCAGAGCTGGTGAATCACTTTGGGTTGGCTCACTGGCCCTGCTGTCCAGCATTTCAGAGCCTGGAGCCAACAAAGCTCCTCAGCCCCTTTGGCTCTTTTGAAACATCTCCCTGGGAACACAACCTGATTTTGTTCAGGTCTGGTTTTGAGTTAAACAGCCCTGGTGGAAGATGGTCTCCACTGGCAATTTTACTCTGTTCAAGGTCACGGGAAGCCTGCAGAGAAGCATCATTCCTTTATTGAGAGACTTTTGCCAGACAACATTAGCCAGTCTATTCTATCTCAAGCCCCTAGCCTTTAGATATAATTGCTTTATTAAATGTCACAAATGTTCATTTGAGTTAGATGGTGTCTGTCTCTCTCTCTCAAAAAGAGAGAATCTTAATTTAGACACAGAAAATGGCCCATTTGCTGTTGAATTCAAAGCAAATACCCCATCTCTGACTCTAAACTCAGCCTCTCCTGTTGGAGTGTTTGCAGTAAGGGACATTTAAATGGCCTGAAACAAAGTCATTTTCTTTGTCATTATTACACTGGAGTTTTCCATCTCTCTGATTAGATTAGAATTGAATCTGGTTGAAAGAAATTGAATTTGTACATTTCCCTAATCATACGATCTTCAAACACTGAACTTTCTAGTACCAATTAGTCCGTCCTGATCGGAACGAACCTTCGGAGATGTCCCCACTGATGGGAACAGGGAATGAAAAGCTGTTGATGAAAGAGATGATCGATTGATAAACTGCCACCTGCATAAACACTCTCGTGCTCCTTTCAGGCAATTGCATTTTTGGCATCTTCAGAGCTCCTCTGAAGCAGGTGAGCATTGAAAAACGTGCTGTTCTGCTCTGTAGCTGTAGAAAATTCACACTCTTTGTTCTGGTGGCCATGGTCAGCATGGACTTGCTGTGACAGGATATCCCTGACTTGCACTTGGTTGAATTTTGGTGTTTTCACCTGGCTGAGCTGGGTTTAAGAAGATGGTTTAGTGTGCTGGGGGTTGTAAATCCCTTCTGCAAGCAGCCAACCACCCCTGTGCCTTGTGTGGCTCTAGGAACTCCATCCAGGGTTCTCTTGGACACTCATATCTAAGCACTGCAACACACATTTGTTGTTACACTTTATTTTCTGGGCGTAGAACCCTGTTTCCACCTGTCCCTGTTGACAAACTGAAAAAAAAAAAAAAAACAATTTTGTGCCCCCATGGGTGCCAACTGCCTGTCTTTTTGCAGTAGGAACCATCTCTAACTTTGGATTAAACAACCCAGTTAAAGGTGGCAAAGGACAACTCGGTGACATCTCCTCCAGCAAGAAGCAGGGGATAAATATATGTGCATGTGTGAGCATGTCAGAGCACACAGGGTAAAAAATGGCCTGGAAAGATCAGTGCCAGCTCTCAGTCTGTCAGCTGTGACCCCACTTTGATGGGCATCTCCAAGAGCCAGAGAAGAGACCTCAGGGGGGTGGAGCTGGTGAAAAGCACGGGGTTGTTACACATTAGGAAGTTATCGATGGGAAGTTAATGGCAAATATTCAAGGCAAAGGAGACAGTTTCTGACAGCCAACCAGAGCTAAATGGTTGCTGAAGTGGCATTGAATTAAGCTGGTTTTGACACAGATGTATTTACCTCTCTGTGAGCAGAGAAGCACCTCACTGGGCTGGGGTTTTTCTTCAAGCAAAGAGTGGAGACATTAAGACAGTTCCAGTGACTGCTCAAATGGAATGTGTTTTTATATTGAGAAGGGTTGTTTCAAGGAAACATCTATCAAAAGGGAAAACAAGATTTCAGCAAGCAGAAGCACTGTTAGATCAGAACCTGAGAGATGAAGTGCCGGATCATTGTTAGTGGAAGAGTGAAAATAAAATAAGAGAGCTCCAACTTTGAAACATTTGGCTTCATTACTCTCCATTCCTCAAACAAACAGAACTGCCTCAGGTCATCTTCACACAGGTTTTTTTCCCCTCTGTTTTGATCATTATTCCACAGGGACACTCTCTGCACTAGCTCATGTTTGTGCTGCCTTATAGACTGACATAGTGTGGGAAAGGTTCTGCAGTCCCCAGAGACCAGACACAGCCCTGTCTTGCCTGGCTGTTTGGCAGTGTGTAGTACAGCAGCAGCATTTTAAAAATAAATAAATAACTGTTCCAAATAAAATGAGCAGCAAGGCTCCATTTACAATCAGCAGAGAGAGGGAAAGGTATTTCAAGGGGGTGACTCACCACGAGATATGTCTAAGGCTGCTCAGTGGACTTGTCCTCATCTCATGGGCTGTAGAAGCACAGAGATGAGTGGCATAGCGGTGGATGGCAATAGTCAGATAAAATTAATCCATTCAAAGTGGCTAATCCTTTCCAGATGGCTTGGGGGATGAATAGAATTCCACAAAATTGGAGTCTCTGAGCAAGAAATCAGTGAGACCGTAGAACACCCTTCAGCTTTAGAGATCATGGAGGGACAGGGGCGTTTCAAGCAGAGAAATGCAATGTCTTTGCAGTGCTCAGAGGGCAGGAGGCTCCTGTGACCCCTCCTGAGCACAGTTCTTCTCCATCTGATCCCTCTTGGAGGGACTGCAGCAGTGCCCTTTGGAGGAAAGCCCAGGATTGCTTGTCCCACATCCTACCACAGTGACATGTATCAGATGATCTCCTCAGACAGTGGCTCCCCCTCGTGAGGGCATTAGTGACACTCATTTTCAGCATCAAACAGTGGCTTTGCAGCAGCTCCAGCTCAGAAGCTAATGAATGGTTGCTCAAGGAAGTTATTTTTGCCAGCTCTTGGCAGTAGTTATTTTGCTTTTAATTGTGCATTCACATGCCTGAGTCTGATAACAGTGACTTCTGTGGAAAAATGCAGTTTCATGAATAATAAGCGGCCCCTCGGAAAAGAAACCCACTCTGTTTTAGATACCAGGAACCTCCTGATCCACTGTTGTCAGCTCTGCAGTGTCTGGTATTCACCAATGCATTCAGCATCCTCCTGAATAATGATAATTCATCTGTGTTCACTTCACTAAACTATCATATTTTATGGAAGGAGTTAATTAAATGGTGATTTGCACTTCCGCTGAACATTAAACATTTAATGCAGATGCTCCAGTCATTGCCTGAGCTCTAAAGTGGGAAATGGCTTCAAAACTTCATATTTCCTTAAGAGGTTTAATGATGCTAGATCAGGCTATTTGCATACATACATATACAGGCGTATTTTATACCAGCATTTATTGCAAACAAACCCAGCTTTCTTCTTGCCACGTTCTCAAGAATACGAGGCGGGACACACAGATTGCAGCTGAAGGGTTCTCTCTGGATGATTTGCCCCTGCCACCATCAAATTAATGGGCTCATTAACGTGAGATTTTCTAGCAAGGCATTAGAAAGAAACAGTTATCTACAGCGGGTCGTCTCTCCTATAATTTAGAAGAAATTAATTGGTAATAAATTAAGAATGCTAAAAATTAATTCTCGTGCAGCAGGAGTGGGGGCTTATACGCGTTGCCTTCAGCTCAAGTGCCACAGTAAATCCTCTGTAAGTAAATAATTGTTGGGATGGGGGAGGAAAAGAAATTAATATTAATGTGCGTTGGAGGGGATGACACAGAGGTGAAATGTAAGGCAGCCTCTGGATGGTATGAGAGGAGTGCTCTGGCTTCCTGAAATATGAGTCTTCCTAGGAGGTGGTAACATAAACCGAGGTACTGCTGGATGTCTTCATCCCTCATGCTCCGGGTGGCCCTGATGGATTGCCCTGTTCCCGTCCAAACAGCCCTGTCAGCACAGCGGGTCACTCCACGGGTTGTGCTCGCTGAGCGAAGGGATGGATGTCACACCTTCCCCGGGATGGTTGTTCCATAATTTTTGTGATGTAGAAGTGAGACCCCGCTTTTACAGAACTCAGCAGTTTTTTCCCTGTTACCCTCAAAAGAAAATAAAGTTGGAATCGCTTCAGTTTCGGAGTGTGACGCGTGAAAGTGGAAGAATTTCTTTTTTTTTTTTTTTTGAAATCACATGTTTTCAAGCGAGGGAGAGATGGGCAGGGAGCAGAGATGTTTCAACACATCTTCAAAAGCACAGAAGTTTCATTCTCTCCACCCCCAGCAACTATTTAAGAAGAAAAAGGCAAATGTTTTCTTTAAGTTGGTGCATTAATAACTCTGCATCTTCCAAGTGCCAAATTGCTTGGGTCTTTCCCTCCTCCCAAATTCACACAACATCGCTTTGAAATATAAGAAGCTCTGGTTTGTCATTCTACCCCAGGACTTTCAGATCTAAACTTCTTTTAGCCTTCCCACAATCATCTCTCTCTCACAAAAAAAAAAAAAAAAAGGCTTAAAGCAGTTATTGTTGCATACAACGAATGCTTTTAGAGTACCAGTTATGCTTTAATGTACATTAATTTTAGATCTCCTGGCCCTTTTCCAGCGAAGCCTGTGCCTAGAATTTTTTTTAGGCTATGAAAAATTATTCACAGATATGTCAAGCATTAAGTTAGTAAATGAATATAGGTTTGAATTCAATTTGTTTTAGCAAACTACTGTTATAAAGAGCCTAGTGTAGCGTGAATTATGATCCAGATTTATGCTTAGCATCTGACAAAACGTTAAGCTACTTTTTCAAGTATCCACTAATTCTAAATAAAGGCAGAACTGTGTCATTCCCACATGGCACTTCCCAATGCCAGCTTCACACTCCATCACATTTTTAACTTGATGCTGTTCCTGCCATTGATATCTTCCAATTACAGGTGCTTCAGCAGAGGCAGGATTTGTTCAGTGCCCGATCCGTGTTGGCTGTAGCCTGTTTGGGCAGAGATGCTTGGCTTTTCAGCATCAAATCCACTCAAAAGTGTGTTCTCCTCTGCTCCTCCCACGTCCCACACAATTTCAGGGCAGAGGGCCTGATCCTGAGTGTTCTGGGCACAAAAACATAACCCTGAAGGCTCAATATTTCTCAGGATGAAAAGCTGTGCAGGATTTTTGGCTGGGGCAGTAGAGCAGGTCCTGACCACGTCAGCCACGTCAGATGGGACAGAGAGAGGCATTTCCCCCAAAGGACACAGCAAAGGAGCTGGTGGGTATTCCCAGGCATTTAGGGAAGGAAGGAGAGGGGATTACAACAGCCACCTCCCCTTCAGGGGTGTTATCCAGTGTAAGAAGGATTGTGTCTTACCAGACCCTTTCTTCTCAGCAGGCAACAAAAGGAACATGTGGGAGAACAGTGGGAGGATGTTTCACCTCCCAGCCTGGTGTCAGCCTAAATCCAGGGGTTTTAGGTGAGCTTTGCTTTGAATGTAGGTTTTTTGCCCCAACACACAGAGTGTCTGCACCACCTATTTACACACTGTCAATGAATAAGAACTTCAAGCTTGCAAAATTGGGTTGGGCTCTGTCAGATGCAGGGACAGGGGATGGGGACAGAGCTGTCCACCCAGGCTCTGGGAGGAGTGACAAGACCCTCACATTTTATTGCCACCTGAAGAACAGGCAGCTGACAGGAGGTGACCAAGGGACTTATAAAAACGTGGCTGAGGTCCATATTCTCTTCCAGAGGTGAAGTTCTATGAGCACAGCTGGCTTGCTCTCCTGCTAGTCTTGGCAGCTCTGGGGGCAGAACACAGTCCTCATGGTTAGCAGCTTCAGTCCCTGCTTGAGAACACAAGGACTAAAACTATGGATTTCCAACAGTCCCACTCAGGCTCTGTGCAAAGGACCATCCCTTCCATCTCCAGAAGGGAGCCAGGCAGCACCATCACACAACCCACTCACCATTCACACCATTAACTGCTCTTATAGTGGGCCTGAACATCTGATTAAACATTCACCAGGCTGAGCTCCAGCCTCATCCTGGAAGGGAGCCACCAGCACATCAAACTGGCACTGCAAGATTTACAAGGCACAGATGAAGTCGAGCCCTACAATAGTTCATTATAATTAACAAAGCTGGAATTGCATTGGGCTTTGAGCTCTATATCAATGCTAAATATCTCATTACCAGAGTAAAATATTTATGTCTCGTGGTCTTTATCACAAATGCAGGCTCACAGTTAGTGTGTTCTGGTCCAGAAGATGAATTCCAAGGAGAAAATGAACGGCTTGGATTAAAAGGCTGGCAGCCCTGCAGGATAAAACTCCTTACTGCACATGACCCCAGTGATGGAGGGAGAAATGAATGCACAGCGAGTGCACAGCCTGGAGCTGCAGAATTATGGTCTGTGTAGGCAAACGCTCCCCACTTTTCCCCCGGTGTCTCCTTAGGGCCAAATCGATCCCTGGGCTGTCACAGCTCGTGGTGGTTTGTGCTTTTACTTCATCAGAGGCTGGCAGGTGCTCCTGGGTCCAGCTTCAGTGGTGGGAATTGCTGGTGCACACGTGCTCATGAGTCTGAAGACTTTTCCTCTGGCACATCCTGCTCCCCCTCCAACCTGAGGGTCTTGGGGGACTTCCAGGTATTGAGAGTGGAAGATAAAGATGATTGATTTTTTTCCCTGATCACTCCATGGGGTCTGCACCACCCGAGAGCTCTGATGAGCTCCTGTGGGGCCTCCTTTTCTCTCCCTGCTGGGAAGGATGCACCTCTGCAAGCACAGCCTCCCTCTGCTGCCACCAGCACTCCATCCCCAGCCAGAGCAAAGCTCTGCAGCCTCTACATGTAAAGGAGAAGTAAAAGTGAGGTTTTGTTACTCATTCTAATCTTGTCTCTGGAGAACAAGGGTCAAGTCCTAGGCAAAGGCTGCAGCTCATTTTTGTTGGCTCAGCACTGCTACGCTGAGGACTCGAATAATTTGGAGGTGTGAATACTGTGCTGGGACTTTGGAAGAGCTGCTTCCCTGCCCTGCCACAGGCTATCTGTGCATCTAAGTGAGTCTTGTAGGCTTGACTCCCTTCCCCTTTTGCAGATGGAGGCAAAAACATCCTTGTCCTTGTCCCCTGCCCTTGCCTGGCCTGTCAGTGCAGGCACAGGCTGGGCCTGTGTGGGTGTTCGGCGGCAGGAGCAGGCGAGCCCTGATCTGCTCTGGGACCTCCGGGCTCCGCTCTAGGATGAATAAACCATTTTCCCCTCTACTGCCTGTTACTCCAAATTTGTCAATAATTCCCAGAGTCACTACAAAGCTCAAGCACAAAGGCTGAGCCACCTCAGAGAGGTGTCCAGCACAGTGGCACAGGGTTTAATCCAGGGAATGGACAGAGGAGCCACTGCCCCACCCCGCAGACAGACCTGGCGGACTAGTGTCACTCTGCCCTTGGTCCCCCTGCACCTTCCCCAGCTCCCTGGCCTTGCAGGGAGCGAACATGCTGGCTGGGAGAGCACACACACTGGGAACCAGCCAAGGAGGGATGAAATAGAGTTGTCAGCATTTTTTAGCCATATTGACTCCCATTAGCGGGAGCGCTGGTGTGATGGATCCCAGCCCGGCTGGAGGAGGGCAGGGGGGATGGATTGCTTTGCTCACACCAGCTTTCACAAGAGAAGTGCTAAACTGCTCGACTTGGCAACATTTAGTTTCCAAAAGCTGGTGTAGCTATTGCCAACCCACTCCAAAGAACGGAGCAATCTTTTAAATTCCAATTAGAGGGTGAACAGGTTTTGACAGAGGGAAGTTGGGAGCATGGAGGCCCATTTTGTATACTTAGGACATTTATTTGGGAGATTAGCACCTCCTAGTAAACAGGTATTAACTAAAATCTGTCTGAATTATGCTTCTAATTACTATTTCATTTGCAGGGGTGTTGTATTTATTACAATAAGCTTCTTGTGTATTTATTGTATTATGTATTGGAGTGAGACTCAGGCTGCTCAATGTATGTGCTGAACGTGAGGGCTCATAAGCACTGCAGTGAGTAAAAGTGCAAAGCCCTTCACAGGAGTCGGGACATTTTACTCAAGCACTGGAATCTTTCTCTTGCATTAAATGCAAGAAATAGTCCTGGTGTCCACCTTCATTACAGCCTTTAGAAGGATTACTCAGTCATCTTGGTTTATTATTTTTCTCTCTGATTTTCAACTCCGTTGCCCAAAATGACAATCCTCATTTTTTTTTCCTCATTTTCAACTCCGTTGCCCAAAATGACAATCCTCATTTTTTTTTCCTCAATAATCTCTCTGTATTAGAGGTACAATTAGTAGCTGGATCACCCTGTGCTCTGTTGGAAGCCCTAGAGGTGTTGCTTTGTTGCTATTTTTTGAGATGGGCTTTCCCCTCTGTTTTCTGCAGGCTCAGGTGCATCAATCCACAGCTCTGGGCTTGGTTGCTGGTTTTTTTGGTGATGTCAGCCTCCAATGTGACCTAAGAAACAGCTGTGGGCTCTAAGGAGCCCATTCCAGATTTCAAACTATAATATATTGAGTCTTTACACAAACACCCTGGAGCCAGGACGGCTGTAAATCATGGTTAGACAATTGTGCATTTAATGTTTCTCATAAACGTGTAAAGTTTGTCTCCAGAAAGCCATAATGAAGGAAAGCAGATTGAAGCCAGGAAGTGTCTCGTTAGCATGTGATGGAAATGTTAATCAGGAGTCTTTAAGGAGGATGTAATTAATTCCCCACACAGTGCTGTGTGAGGTTCCTGGGGGCAATCAGGCAGCAAAGGGCAGAGCAGTTGGGAGGGGAAGTGGGGATGGTTATTCTGCTCTGGGAGAGGGGCTGCTTAGGTGCTCTCCACCATTTTATGGTTATTGGGGTTGGCCTGGAGCAAGGACCTGCCTGAGACCTGGCCCTGGTTCATGGAAACAGGTAAGTCGTGTCATTGTTTTCTGATTCCAAGTGCACTCACTTGGCAATAGATACTCATAAAAAAGGTAGTTTGAAATCTGCTAAGGCAAGTTCTGCTGAGCACCTGGTCCTCCCTCTTCTATTTCTTCCAAGTTCTCCTCCCTACTGCTCTTACACTTGTATTTTGGGGGTTTTTTTATATTCTGCCCTATTTTGACATGGGTCAGAGTCTCTCATCTGGTTTGAGGAATGCAAACTAAACTCCTGGTGCTGCACAAATGTCTTATAACAGTAATGACTGTGGCATTAACTCCTATGCTTGTGGTGTGTTCTCTAAGCTTTAATCCCAATGAATTCCCAGTTCCCTGTGCAGTGTGGTTGATGCCTCTGAGGCCAAGAGCTGCAGGCACCTCTGCAGGGGTGCCCATCACCTCCTTGGGAAAGCAGCACTGCCATACCCAAGGGAAGGGGAATGAGGATTTCATTCCTCCTTGGAGTGGATAGGGGAGCCCTGTCTGGTGTCAGTGTGATTCCAGACTGATCCTGGAGGGAAGCTGTAAATGCACACAGCTGCTCCAGAGATCTCAGCTAGAGCTTGTTGTGGTCTGGGCAGCATCTTTCAGGTTGCCTAGGGTTGTTCTTCAAATGAGCATCATTTGTTTCCATTTCTAGTGCAGTCAAAGCAGCACTTCAGCTTCTATGCTGAAAATCCAGTCGCTGTGTTTCAAACATCCCTCTGTATGAAACCTCTTGTGGTTTTGCAGTGCAAAGGGCTTCCCATCTGAATGGAAATTAAAGTTTGACTTTATTTCCTTGGACTTGAGAACTTCTGTTAGCAGTAACTTCTGGGTTGGATCTGAATTTCATCCTTGTTATTGCTCTTTTCACACTCTGCCTGAGGCCTCAGTGCTACAACAGAAGAAAAATTCCCAGTCCCTGGGGATCTCTATTGACTGTGACTCTTCCAACATCTGGGACTCTCCCATCCCAGCAGATTTGCAAGTAGAGAGAGACTTTATTTTACTGGTTAATTTTGCAGAAAATAATAACACATGCAAACCAGCGAGACTGTAAACCAAACCCATTAAACCTGATTATTGTCGATTTGTGCCTCGTACCTGCGGCTCGTGGAAAGTTCTCGCCTGTGGTTACCCAGCAATTGTTGTTGTTTATGTGTTTATGAGCTTGTACCCAACATATGCTTAATGGCTCTCCTGCTCATCTTTTTCACTGTGGTTCTCATTGCTGTTTCTGTAAGACATTGTGGCCACAGCAGTCACAGACTGTCTCTCCCTGGCAAGGGCTGCTGACCTTTTTTGTAAAAAGGTCCCTGTTGTGACAGGCTTTGAACTTTTGTCCTCCTCTCCAGCACTGCTTTTGGCTGATGAACTGCAAGGAACAACATAATAGTGAGGGAAAAGCACGAAGTCCTGTCTCAGGGTGGGATCAGACCCATCAGAGAGGGCTGATAGATGCAACCATGATTTGGGCAACGGGAGAAAATACTCCAGCTACCCCAGAGCCAGCTGAGAGAGTACTCTTCTTCCCATAAGAGAAGATAAATTGGTTGGTTTGTTTTTCTTTTTTATTTGTTTTAACTGGATTTTCTGGTAACTGAAATTATTTGTTTGATGACTGTGGATGTAGAAGCCCATGTAGAAGCCCATGTAGGAAAACGTGCACTTCAAGGATGGTTTGGGAGGACTGTAGATACCATTTCATGGAGGTTATTTCTCAAACCCCCTCCTCAGCTGTCAGTTATGCCTAGAGGTGTCTGAACCCCCTGGCCTGGGGGGTTTATTGACTTATTTAAGTTTTTGAGGAAACTGGCATTTTTATCCCATTGGAAAAATTGGTGTTCCCACCAAATGTTGTCTCTGGAATCAGAGGCAAAAGTTCACAGTGTGGTTCTCCTGGGAGAACTGTGAGCAAGGAAGGAGCCCAGGATTTGTTGTGTAAAGACAGAAAAGGGCCTGGTGACACACAAACCAGAGCTGGGCACTCAGGCCTAAGGGTTTGCAAACAGCTCTCTGTTTTCTGACAGCTCTGATATTGGGAATTTCAGCACAAGGGCTGTCTTTCAACTTCCCTCTGAAGTGAGGGACCAGTGGTCCTGCTCTGGAGTGTCCAACCAAACCTGGGAGGTCCCAAACCTCTCCTGGAGCCAGCCCTTCACGGTCATTGCAATATCTGCTCTCTTCTTAACTAGAAACCCAGCGTTTCTGCTCACATTTTAAACTGAGTCAGTAAGAAATGCAAACTATTACTTCAGTGCCTGCCTTTCTCTTATGGGGCTGGAGGAGCATTACCTTTACTTAGCAGGTGGAAGAGATGTATTCTGTAACTCTTCAGGGAATTAATGTTCACGTTATTAAGTTTAACATATTGCTCTCAGTTCCACATCTTTTTGGTTTAACAAGCAATTGCAGACTCAAAATGATGAGCTTGGTTGCAAATGCTGCACCTCTCTTTGGGGTCTGGGGACTGAGTTTTACCAATTAAAGTGGAAATATGTTTGAACTGCGCAGTGGAAAATCAACATCCAAATTAGTACCATGTAAGATTAAAAATACTGTGGTAGGACCTCACTAGAGAGCAGTGCAACCCCCACCTCAGTGAAGCTGTCTGGGGGGGCTTGTTTTGCTCCCTTGGCATAATGTTTGTCCTTGGGGAAGCTTATGATGGGTCAGAGCATCATGCCTGGAGGAGAAACCCCTCTCTGGGGTCACTGCAATGGGACCTCCAGAGCATCAGGTGCAGGGGGACAGAAATAGGAAATTTTCAGCATCTCTTGCCAGTATCTGCAACCAGTCCTGATTTGGGGAGGTTGGTTGATTTTCTTTTTTTTTTTTTTTTTTTTTTTTTTTTCCCCCAAGCAAGAAAGTCTTGGGAAAGATGTTCTGGGGCTCTGGGAAGCCCAAAGGTCCAGCTCCACTTTGTGTTGTGGTAGTTAAAGGTTTTTGCCAGAGTCATTCCCAAAAAACCCCCACTCCTGGGCTTTCTTTCTAGCCTTCCAATTTAATAGTCGTCTTCATACCTCCTATCTGCTGCTGAAATACAATCTGTGGCATGCTGGGAATTGTCTTGAAACCAATGATTAGAAAAATCTCCCCCACGCTTATGTTGGAAGATACCAAGGTTCAGGTGCTCCCTCTCTGCCTGTTCAACTCCTCCTCCCTTCCCAGGAATGATTTGTTTTTTGGGAGGCTGTTTCACCCCACAGGATAGAAAAATATTCCTCTATTGCCTTTCTTTTCTGAGATTATTTTCTAATATATTTCCCTTTTTCATCCTTCTGTCCCTGTATGTTTTCAGGAGCGCAGTACAAAGTTAAGCTCATCAGGGAAAGCTGCAGTAGCATCAAGTTATTTATTAGAATGGACAGCAATAGTCAATAATAATAGATGATTTGGAACAATGAGCAACTTATCAGGAACTTGCTTCTGGAACATATTTGTTGGGATTTTCTACCTTAACCCCAAGCACTGGCTGGGTTTTATTTCTAATTTCTGCAAAGAGTGATTTGAATGTGATAAGAACAAGACTATTTTTTATTTCAATTTAAAAAAAAATAAAATAAATCAAACCTGTATCCTCTGTAGCAAAGGTGGGTTTACTTGACCCTGGGTTGTTGATGGTGTTGAATTTCACAAATAAAGCCCATGTTGCCTTTCTAAAATATTTTGCCATCTGTGAATATGGAGTTGTGACCCCTTCAGTGTCCAGGTATCTGTGCTGCTGAGAGCTCTCCTGTCCTGTTTTTCCTGACCTTGAATGACTTTCACTGCTGCAGCTGATGATCCCTTCCATCTCACCACCCATCTGTATGCACTTCCATAAATAAAGAAATAATAAGCCTCCACACCATTAAATTCAGGGAACTGATGCATTTCAAATGCAGAAAACAGAAGCAACGGAAAGTCTTGCTAATTTTTACACTAATTTACACCAGAGGGAATAAGAAGTCTCTTAAATCAGATGCTAATTTTGTTTACTTAACTTCCTAGTCAGCACAATGACCTTTCATCCACGAGTAGGAACAAATTAGTGCAGAATTTCTTTGTGAGAGACGGGAGAACTTGCCTCAACCTGATACTGAATAATACCCAATTAAATGTACTTCTAAACAGCTCTGCCTTCCCTCCTAGAAGGAAGCTTCAGATAAAAGAACAAAATGATATGCCTTTTATTTGCCACTTTACAAAATCCCTTCACGTAATGCAAACAACCCTAACCCTAGTGTGTCTGATACAGGATTTGCAACGCTCTCGCTTTTTGGTAAGAGGATAAGAAGCTTATTACTGTTTATCAGGGGAGGATAAAAGATCCCCTGTTCCCCTTGCTAGGAGGGGAATGGATTTTCATGTTTATCAACAATCGGGGAGAGGTGGGTGGGAGGGAGGTATTTGGGTAACAGAGCTGTAAAGACGCCAAAAAGGAAAAAAAAAAAACAAACCCGAATCTTTCTGGTAGGTGGAAGAACGGAAGTTCTTCACATTTGGTAATGGGATAAGAGACATGGAGCACGTTCTTTGGCGAGATAAGGAGCTTACACTGTAGTGGAAATTCTTTCTGGTGTTAATACAGAGATCCAGAGGCATCCTGATGATTAGGAGGCAGCTAAGGAGCTACCCAGGGATTTGTGAAGGGAGCAGGGGGGCTCTTGATGTGGCCACAGCAGAGAGGGACCAACTACCTACAGCTCCTCGTGCTTGGACAGGTGTTGTGAGTGGGGAACCAGACAGTGAGTCACAGTGGTGGGAGAGGGAATGAAGGGCAGAGTCCAGGGTGCCTTTGGTCACCCTGGATGTGGTGTGGAGCTGCCTGGGGGACAGTGTCTTGGATCTCAGGGCATGAAGGCTTGAAAGACACTAGAGAGAGACATCTCCACCATCCTCTCTTCTGCCCCCTCCTGCTCTGCCCAGACCTCCAGGTCTCTTCTCTAAGGAGAAATCAGGCTGTTTGTACTCAGCCAGGGACATGATGACGAGGAAAAGCTGAACCCCAGATCCTCACTATACATTCAAAGAGATGCCTGTTCCCTCCTCTCTCTGGAGGCAACATTTCATTTCCTTAGCTGTGCTCTCATTGTTGGGTTGATGTAAATTTAATCTCCTCGGTTATAATGACAGAAACCAAACAATTTCCAGGATTTGTCACACAGTCAATGAGAGAGCCAATGCGGTGTCAGGCAGAAGGTTTGATTCACCGAGCTGTGAAGACAGCTCCCCACAACACCACCTTCAACTGCTTGTTGGGAAGAAAATTGAGTGAAAAAGCTGGTGGGAGGAGGATGAAGAGGAGGAGAGTGGAGAGTGCCATGGCAGGCCCTGACACTGCTCGGTGCATCAGGTGCTGAGATGCTGCAGGGGCTGGGAGGGCACCAGGAGAGGTTAAAAGTTAAATGTATTGAAACATCTAGTCCGTGGCACAGATCACGTTTAAAATACACTCCTTCTACAGCTGGAGGTGTATTTTGGATATAAATGGCTCTGCTGCAGCTGGTGTGGCAGGGGGGTGACCTCACCCAGCACTTGCACTGTGTTGGTGGCACATGATGTTGTGAATGTCCCGGGCTGTCACTCTCCTTAGTGAGAGCAGGTATCCAATTCTTCTCTTAGTTCTTGTGTAAACCTCCCCCAGGGAGTCACAGCTGCTGTTCCATCCACCTCTGAAGCACCTTCTGTGGGCCTCCTCCCCTCCCAGGAGCTGTGGCAGGACCCAGGTTGCAGCAGCAGCCACGGGGGTTTGTGGGAATCCCAAACACAGACTTGACCCTTGGGCCAGATCCTGCCTTCCCTGCAGTGACTTTATCCATGTGCAGAGCAATTCCTGCAGCTCTGGCTCTCTAAAGGCACAAATACAAGGCTTGTGAGGAAGATAATATGACTTTTTTAAACTTGTTAATGGCACTGGGCAAAAGGAAGTTACCCAGTACACAAACCTTGCTTCAAACACGTAGTGCTTTGCACATGGGATGGTGCCACCTGTCCCCAAAAATTCCTCATTTTAGTGCTTTATATCAGTTTTATACCCTCACCAGTCTGTGCCAGTGTGATTGCCTGTAGCTAAAACATCCCAGGAAACTTCAGAGAAAAACTGTGGGGGAAAAAAAGAGATCTTTTTTTACTTTCTTTTTTTAATCAACTGTTTGGCTTTTTTTCTTTTTTACTTTGAGGAAGGGCTTTCAAGGTAGCAGTGATCTCTGAAAGGAAAAAAAGAAAAATAGAAAGTCTGCTCTAATTTTTTTTTTTTTAAGTCAGTTTTCACATGCTAGTTAGTTTTTGGCAGCTTCACAATCTGTCACTTAAATTAATTCTTCAGAGGTGGCAACTAATTGTCTTTATTTTCTGGAGCCCCTGGAGTGCAGTGCTCAGAGCTGAGTGCTCTGCAACCTGGAGCAACTTGCCTTTTCCAACAAAGTAGGTTTAGGCTGACTTGTGACTTAGGAGAAGGAAACTGCAGACGTTTATCTTTGGCAGGTTCTGTGAAATAAAACTGGTGAGGGGGAGTGAATGTGCCCCTAAGCTTGTGGCAGAGAAGCTTGAGCAAATTGTGGGATCCTGTGCTAAGCCTGTTTTGCTCTGTATATCCTGCTGTGTGGCTCCTTCCTGGTCCCAGATGGTGAAGTCCTGCTGCCAGGTGACCTGTCCTCCTCTCGGGAAGCTGCTTCTCCCATTAGGACCTGGGGACCACGAGCTGAGGTGCAGGGAGAGGTTGGTTTGCAGCCAGCACTAGTTAATCCTATTGTGTTTCTGCCTCCTTTCTCCGGTGTCTGGATGGAAGAGCTTGGGAGCCGTCTGTCCATCCCCTGCACGGGTCACCAGGATTCTTCCCTGGAGAAATGTCCACTTAATCCTCTCCGTTGCAGCAGGGCCAAGAAGCCAGAGCAGCCCAGGCCCACTGCTGCCGTGCAGCATGTGGCAGTCCTCAGCCCAATGGAACAAATCCATATTCATGGCTCCCTCCCTCCCACCTCGCTCAGATCCGGGGCTGGGACAGCCTCTCGCAGATGGGAAGGCCAGCAGGATGCTCCTTGGATCCGGATCCAGAGCTCGGCTCTTCTCAGATAAGGATTTAGGTTTGGGCTTCTCTCCAGTTGGGTACAGGCAGCAGATTCCTGCCCTGCTTATCCTGCCCTTAACGAGCCCTCCAGCTCCGAGGACACGCTCCAAGCTGAGCCGGTTATCGAAGGGATCCAGCTGCCAGCTGGGTGTGTGCTGGCAGGGACACTTTGGCCTCTCCCAAGGATGTGGAGTGGCAGGGTGGCACCACTCAGAGGGTTGGCAGCACACCAGGCTGCCAGAGCATCCACTGATTGGCAGTGGGAACTCACACACCACCTCTGTCGAGGTGCATGAGTTGTTTCCTCCGTGGATGTTGCCCTGGGAAATGGTGGGGTTGGTTGGTTGTGGTTTAGAGCTGGGAAACGTGTTCATTTGTTGGCTTGAGGTGGGAGCAGGGAAAGATGGAAAAATGTCCCCCCTGAGCTCGGTTCCTTGTTGCTGCATGACGGAGTTTTGTGGTGAAATTGCCCCAAATCTTCAGGTTTTTGCCTCCACACCAAGGCCTGAGGATCCATGGTGGGTCTGTGCTGCTCTGTCAGAGCTCAGTGAAGGTGAAACAAGGTGGGGAAGCTGCTGCCCCAACCAAGACAGGGAGGGAGGAAACACATCTTGGTGCTTTTCATTGCAAATAAGAGCAATATTTTGTGTTTTATTTGTTTTCCCCACCCACAAACCCTTGCAAGGTCCAAGCCCCTGTGCTTGCAGCCCCCTCACCACACCCCAGAGCATGAGCAGCTGTGAGTCCAAACCCAAAATAAAGCACCGTGACCCCCCCTTAGCCAAACCTGCTGCCCATGAGGCTCCCCCTGCTCTCCTGCCCACCAGCAGCAAGGGAGTTCCAATATCCCCTTTCCAGATGAATCTTTCTCTCTGGAGCTTAACTCCAGCAAAGGAATGATTTGCTCTTACAGCCTGTTAATGAATTTCTGAAATAAGGAATTAATTACCGTCTGTCTAAATTAGAGTTGTCCTACCCTTTGAGATCCATCTTTTTGATTCTAATTAATTTTAAAAATTACTTTTAGAGTCTTCAGTCGAGATTCTAATTTATTTTACTCTAATATTATTTCTCTGATAAGCAAGTTAATTTTTAGATCAGAATCCGTCTAATCTCAAATTTGTCACACAAACTCTGCTCTCTAAGATACTGTTTACAGCTCTTTGGAGATGACAGGTCATGATGCACGAATCATTCTTCTTTTTTTCCTTTTTAAACACCTGAATGTGTGTGTTCAAAGGAGATTAATTGAAACCCTTCACTGGGCTGTGTTTAAGAAAGATTCTTAATATTTTAGAACCAAAAACAAATATCAGTTATAAAGCTTCTCTAATTGCCCTTTTTCATGGAGAAAAATGCAAGTCTAATTTGCTTTTTTAAAAGAACATTTGCTTTATGGGTATTTGCCTGAGTTTGACAGTTATTTAACTGGCTGTTTTTATTAACTCGTGTTCCCAGCATCAAGTGCAATGGCAGCTGGGGAAAATTCAAATATCAATTTTATGTTCTTATCAAAGCTGCCATCCCACAGGCTGCAATAAACCGTGCAGCAAACTTCATTCTGCCTCCTGAGTTTGTCCTGATGGAGGTTCGTCCTTGTCCTCTGCTGGTGGCTGTGCTGGACCCCCGTGGGGACAAGGACAGGGGGTCTGTGAGGATCAGGTGTAAAAGGCTGGATCTCCATCCTGATGGATGGTGTGTGGACACCCAGCAATCCTGGGCAGAGGAGAGGAACCACCAGGAAAAGGGCTGAGGAGTCACAGCAGCCTCTCCCTCACTGTCAGCATTTCTCTTTCTCTTTCCTGTGTTTGTTTGGTTTTTTTCCTCTTTCCCATGTTTGTTTTTTTCTTTTTCCTGTGTTTGTTTTTTCTCCTCCCTGTGTTTATTTTTTTCTCTCTTCCCATGTTTATATTTGATCGAAGTTTACAAACACATTAGCAAGGGACAGAGAAATAACCTGAAGTCTTACAGTGTCACCGAAAGTCTTGCAAGAAAAGCTCTAGAGAGTCCTGGAAGCCTTTCTGGAGACCTCAAGGGAACTTGGATTCTCTTGTTATGTCTCATTTGTGGAGAAGCCCTCTATGCTGAGTACCCTGCCCAGATGCTTCTCTGCAGTCCCCCCATGTTCTTAGGGCACACTGCAGACCATTTTTTGGCCCTGGCACGTGTTGAGGAGCACCAGAACATGAAGTGGACACGGTCCCCTGGTTGTGCATCCTGTAAGAACCAAACTCCCTACATTTGTATGCAAGCTGGGAAAGAACCTCCCCAGTCATCTTGGACAATTTCATATTATAGTTTGTTTTGGTTCTTAAGATCCTTCTATTTGTATTTTTTAATTCCCACCTGTGTGGGGTATGGATCTTGGATTCTAAGAATCCCAGATGCTTAGCAGATGGTTAGCTTGAAAAAATAATCAAAGAGGCAGCAAAATTCTGTGTTCATGAGCTCCTATTTATTTCAATCTGGTGTTTTGCCTCACAACAAGACTAATAAGCAATTACTCTTGCATCTCAAATGCTTATGCAGTGTAAATGCATCTGTCAACCAGATTCAACATCATCAATAAAGCTGCCAAAGCTGTTCATGATTCAATGATATATGCTTTGAGCATCTTTTTTGAATATAATTTAAAGATTGCGGTCCTGTGATTCCAACATTATTTCCTGTGTGTTTAAAATACCTCCAGCTGGAAGGATCTGTGCAGGCATCATATAATCACCTCTGCCTGTGTGCACCTTTGGAAACTGTGCCATTTGGCTTCTGTGATGGTCTTACTTTCCGGCTGGTCTCTGACAGGGCTCCCTCAAGGGCTGCTGGGGCTGAGAGAGACATTCTGGGATTTGAAGTTTTTCTTTCCTCCTTTCTGTTCTGGTGAAATCCATCCCTGTGCAGAACTCCATGGAAGTGCTGTGAGCCTTATGTGCTGTGCATGAAGGGAGCTTGGTAACAGGGAAGGTGTGCTCTGCAGTACCTTGGGGGAATATTCTTTTTTAAAGTGTCTTTTACAACCAGATGTTACTTGAAGCAGGTGACGTGATCAGCCTCTACATGTATGTACACACATCTTAATTGCTTTTCTGGATTACAGCCCAGTTTGACAGAGATGTCCCAGGTATGTTTTCATCAATCATAGAATCCCAAACGGTTTGGGTTGGAAGGGACCTTGAAGATCATCTTATTACACCCTCCTGCTGTGGGCAGGGACATCTTCCACTAGACCAGGTTGCTCCAAGTCCTGTCCAACCTGGCCTTGAGCACTTCCAGGGATGGGGCAGCCACAGCTTCTCTGGGCAATTAGTGCATATGGACAACTCACATGCACTTCTGCAAAATGGTACCTGGCCTCAGCTTTAAAATTATTTGAAACTAGAATCCAGCACAGACACTGAGGCTCCCCCATGCTGATCTCTCCAACTTTGTATCTTCCTCTTCTCCCCTCTCCCTGCTGCTGCAGCCTCCTTCCTTTACTCTGTGCCTTACTGTGTGTATCCTGTTATCCCATCAAGTGGAAAAGTCAGGCTGCAGAAAGGTGTACCATTCATGCCTGAGCTGAAGAAGGAGCAGCCTCACACTCTCAGCTGTTTATTAGATCCCAATGTTTCCATGTAGGAAAGGCATTTATGAATGTCCCCACTGTAGGAAATACTTCAGTGAGATCTTACAGCTTGCCCTAAGACACAGATCTGTGGGAGGTGGTCTGTCATTAGTGCTGGTGGGGTGACACTGTCACCCGAGGGCATCACATGGAGAAAACAAGTATTTGTATGGCAAATGTTGGTTTGTCCCCACAGGTCACTGGTCTGGTGTGGGGGGACCAAGACCTGACTGGGGCCCTGGCTTGGGGTCCCATCTGCTGCTGCAGCAGGTGAACCTGTGCTCACACACTGGCCCTGCCCTGGGCAATGCTGAGCTAAACATTGCCCTGCCCTGTGCCAGTGCTGGTACCAACGGGAGCTGACGGGTGGGGAACTGTGGGGGGCACAGGGGGCTGTGGTGCCACAGGCACTCAGGCAGGCTGGCTCAGCCTTGTCCTGCTCCACCATCTGCCTCCCTGGATTTTCTGGTCGTGCTCAGCCAGCTGGAGAGTCTCAGCATCCGGGAGTGGTGGGCTCTGGTTCCTGGAGGCACCAAGGAGGGGGCATCCAGGCAGCTTTGCCAAGAGGCCTCCCTGGGAAGCGCCGTGCTCCGCTTGCTGCGTGACAGATTCCTCCCGCTGCTCGTGCCATGTCCCGGGGAGCTGGAGAGACACGACTCCCCCATCCCTGTGGAGCCACGTGCCCACGGCTGGGCGCGATGCCCGGCAGCTCCCGGGGCTGTGCCAGCGTGGTGGGTAATTACCATGGCACAGAGTTTGTCAGGCCCGGGCCTGGGGGTGCTCCTGCAGCCCCTGGAGCCGGCGTCTCGCCAGGTGGGAACGGGCCTGGCTCTGCTTCCCGCCCTCCAAGGGACAGAACCAAACTTTCTGTTGCTGATAATGGAATTATTGTCGCTTCCTTCCCTCCCATCTCTCCTCCAGATGCCCGTGCACGCTGGTTTGCTGTCAGGGCGCCCTCAGCTCTGATTTTTACAAGTGTGGTGCTCGTGTTTTCCAGCTTGGAGTAGAGCAGCTAATCAACTGCAGGAAGGCGATGCTCGCTGGAATTTGGCTCTGTCTTATCTGTGCTACCAAATCCACACAGACCCTCTTGGCCATCGGCTTTTACTGCAGCTCCGAGGAGGGATTGACTGTTCCTTCCACATCAGGATCACTTTGTGTGAGCCCAAGCCCTCTGTTCACTGTGCACACTGAGTATGCTAATGGGCTCTGCCTCTGTTTTCCAGCCACCCACTGGGGTGAGTTTCTCTTTCTTTTGGTTTGCTTTGTGCCTTATTTCATAGTTAATGGAATACAGATTTCTGAGCAAAGAGACATCCCAGTGATTTTTTTTTTAAATATTTTTGTGCTTTTTATAAGCCTCTGTGTGAATAAGAATCTGAGTCTATCAATGCAGGAGGCAATCCTGCACAGTTTAATTTCTCTGCTCTCTCAACTGTGTCAGTTCCTGAAGGGACAAAAGGAAAAAAAAAGAAAATGAAAAAAAAAAAGGAGAGAAAAAAAGAGAAAAGACAGTTAAAGCGACACACTAGGAGTGGTAGTGCAAGGTTAGCAACAGGAAGTGTTTTAAAACTGGATCTTTGGAGAAGATATGTCTTCATTGCCAGCCCTTTGCAGTTTCCCTTTTCCCAGAGGTTTAGGAGGGACCACATTCTAGTCTTTTCCCATGTCAACAGAAAACCATCCTGGCTGAAGCTTGTACTAAAGTAAATATATTTTGTCCTGATGTTAATTCCTTCACTGGCCCCCAGGAACAAGCCGGATTTGCCCTGACTGACCTTAAACTGGGTTTTGGGTTTCTCATTCCTTGATTCTCTGAAAATTAAGTGCCCATTGAGGAATGCTGGGAAGCACTCAGTTGGACCATGTATTCTCAGCCCTGGGCTGGGTTTGGGGGATTATTATGGTCTGTTTCCCTGATGTTTTGTAAACAGTTCCCATCACTGCTGGAGATGAGTTGTCCTGTTTCTATGTGTCCATGGCTTCAAAACAGTTCCTTGGAGTCTTCAGTGAAAATAGACTGAAATTCCAAGTCTTCCAAGGTATCCTCTGCCTTGCTCTTTGAAACCAATGAAGTTGAAAGTTTTCTGAAACTTTCCAGAACACCAATCCCAAACCCTGAGTCTAAACATTCACCATCAGGCTCAGGAGGAATTCCAGGATCACTCTGGATGGCATATTTTACACAGGAGATCACATTGCTCAATTTTGCTCCATTTCATGCTTCCTCAGCTAAGAATTTTTTTTAAGACCACAGAATCAGTGAAAAGGTGGTGGTGGCTTCCCCCTCCCAGCCAGGTCTGTTCAGCTGAGCTCTTGGCTGTTAAACCCAGCTTAGTTTTATGGCAAAGACTTACAAGGGAAAACAGGCAGCAGAAAAATTTAAAACACCTCATGAAGTATTTTACAGAAGAGTGATGTGGCATATATAGACCAGTTAATGGTGTGGTGTGAGTGGTTTATTGGCACCTGTGAGCGATGCAATTGCCACACAAGCTCGTGGCAATAAACCCTTTAATCGATTCGGTGCCACTGTGGGGTCTTGAGCCAAGTCCTGGTGCCCTCAGTCAGGAGGCAGATCCCTGGCGAGCTGGTCAGGCTTCCTCAGCCATGTTACCTTGCAAAGTAAGGGTATGGAGGGCCCAGAGGGTCCTGACCCCATAATCAGTGCAGCTGTAAAGCTTTGTTTTTCCCCAGGCTGGAATATGCTTTTGCTCTTTCATGAGGTGGGAGTTCTCTGCTCTTTGCTTTGAGGAGAAATGTGTGGTTTCTCTAGAAATATGAAGTCAAGTGGGCTCAGAGGCCCCATCTCTGGTGGAGGAGCTGTGACAAGGGCAATGGCCATGTGATCCCCAGGGTGGTGGCCATACAGTGCCCAGGGTGGCCCCTGGCTGTGGCTTGGAGTGGCCCAGCCCTTTGAGGGGCAGGGGATGCATTTAGACCATGGAATCATAGAATGGTTTGGGTTGGAAGGGACCTTAAAGATCATCTTGGTCCGAACCCCTGCCATGGGCAGGGACACCTTCCACTAGCCCAGGTTGCTCCAAGCCCTGTCCAACCTGGCCTTGGACACTTCCAGGGATCCAGGGACAGCCACAGCTTCTCTGGGCAACCTCTGCCAGGGCCTCCCCACCCTCAGTGCAGAGAAAGTCCAGGGTTCACCTCTCTGTGCAGGAGATCAGAGGTTGCTGGTCAGACTCTGCTCTGGGTCTCTCTGAGGTTGCTGCTGGGGCTCCCAGTAGTTTGTCACTGCTGACAAACTTCAGCAGCAGCTGCAAAATCCCTCCTGAGATGCAGACCCTGCAGGTAAACCCAGCCCAGCACAGGGACCTTGTGGGCCCATGGAGAGCAGATCTTCTCAAAGCTGCTCTGGCTGGGTAAAACTTTCCTGATGTTTCTCAGATTCCCTGTGTCACATCTCAGTGCAAGTTCTGCACTTTGTGGAGGCTACCAGGCCAACTCAGTTCATATTGATCCTTCTCTCTGCCTTATCATCAGCTGTAACTAAAAACAATCAAGGAATCTTGCATTCAAGTAGACATAAATACAAATATCCTTCCTGCTCTACAGGCTGAGTTCCATCAGACAAATTGGTTTCAGGGTGGAAGTTAGCCCTGTTTCTGCTTAAAGTCACGTTTTTCCAGCAGAAGAGGTAGGAATGTCAGGTTTTGGGACCATATGTATCTGTGTCTTTCCACCAACAAGACCCAATCAGGCTCCAATCAAGTCTTGTCCCCTGTTATCTTGGCAGCTGCTGACAAGGATGGATCGAGACGGGCGTAGGAGATCAAACATGAGACAATCTGTGCTGCATTTCAAACCACCTGAGGCTTCCAAGTGCCAGTGTGGCATCTGGTGGGCTCAATAACTCAAACTGTGCTTTAAAACACCTCCGCTGTCCCCAGCAGCCTGTGTTTGCCATTGTTATAAATTAATAGCTTTCTCCAAGTTATTTTAACTTATTATCCCACACGTGCATTGTGTGTGTCACTCTGGTAGGGATAGGCCATGGAGTGAAATTATAACAGCATGGTTCTGTTTTTTCCTTAACCACTGGTGCCTTGCTAGTTTTTTTATTATCTTTTCTGCCTGGAGGAGTTTTTGAACAAAGTAACTTTTAAAATCACGGCGTTTCTTTGATGCAATGTCTGGAGACGAGTTTGCTGTGCTTTTACAGGACATAAGTAAACACATTTCTTAAATATATTCCCATTTACAAAATTTCCTGCTGTGCCTTTAGGCAAGCAGGATACTGGTGGAGACTGTCAGAGCACCAGTGTGTGCCACAGGCAGGACTGGGGTGGGTTAAGGGGGTGTTGCAATCTGTCTCCAATTTTTTTCATGCCTTGGGGGCAGGAAAACACGAAGGGATGTTGTTGTGTCTGTGACATAATTCCTTGGGACCACAGTGTGGATTTCACAGCAGGTGACATCGGAGGAAAATCAGGAGCAAATGGGCTCAAAGTGTGCTCAGGGGGAGCTGAGAACTTGCCTCTCCCATTCTCTTTGGGGAGTTTTACGTCTTTATCTCTGCCCTGGTGGGTGCCCAAGCAGCTGCCAGGGTTAATGTGTGGGTGGGCACATCCCTGGCACCAGGTATGGATTGGGAGAGGAGAATGGGGGGCTGCAGCCTGAGCCCAGCCCAGGGGTGATGTGGGATGTGAAGGTGAGGAAACCCGACCCTGGGCCTTCCCACAAAACCTTTCTGCCTCCAGGTGAAACCTCTGGCTCTAGGAAAGTGCCGTGTTTCTTCATGCTGAGCAAAGGGGAGACTGTAAAGGGTGAGACTGGCCTGTAGGCAGTTAAAATGTAAAATTTTCCACTTTTCTGAGCGCTCATATCATGATCACGCTGTCTAAATAATGTCCAGGCTCTGGCTGCTGTATTACCTGTCCCAAGCATGATTTACTGCTGTAATAAATTAGCCCCTAAGCCAAAGAATCAAAAATAATTGGCTTTACATCTTGGTGCCCATTTTATCCTGTTCCTTTTTCCTTTCCACCTGTCCTCTTTCTCCCTCTTATTCATTCTCTGACATTTCCCCCCCCCCCTTAATTCCTTTTCAGGGACTGCTTTGGGATTCTTTTCCACTCCTCATGCTCTTCTTGGGATTAACAGAGCTGGTTTCTTGTCCTTTGTTTTGTCCTCCAGATGTTTCCAGCTGCTGTGCCTGTGAGTGGTGCCACGGCCAGTGGAGCAGGAGGTCTTGCCCTTGTCCTGGACCAGTGCAGCCTGGTGATGGCTGTGACCCGCCCTGGGGGCTGAAGGAGAACCCCCAGCCCACGGAAGGTGATGGAGGTGCCACAGCAGAGGTTGGTAAAGGCATCAGTGTCACAGCTGGATTTTAAATGGACTTTAAAATGAGCTCCACATCTTATTGCACTGAAGTACTGGATGGCCTCCAAGCATGAAATACAGCAGGGCAGGGGGCTGGAGGGGTTGATGGGCTGTGAATCTTCTGCATCTTTTTTGTGTGGTTTTGCTTTACACATTTAACCCAAAGGCTTGTGACACAACGTTTAGCAGCATGTACCCTCAGTCATGTCACCAGCTCCTACCATGTCCTCATCTGCTGCCAGCAAACCTGGACAAGGAGCTGGGTATCCAGCCCTTCTAGGACAAGGTAAATGAGGGTGTGTTGTGGGGTAGAGGTGGATTAATAAGGGCAAATTTGGAAAAAAACCCTCAAAGCCTTGGTGAATGTGGCCTTTGGGATTTGACCCAAAATGTTTGGCTCAGTGACGTGCTCTGAAAGCTGTTGCAGCACAAACCACATGAACAGGAGTGGCTGATAGAAACAGGCTTTATTTGTCTCTAGTGGCAGCAAAGAATGGGCTCCAAAATGCAAGTGTACATGGTTATGTGTGTGTGTGTAGTGTGTGTAAATGTACAAATGGATGCCAGGAGGCACCTGAGCTCCATCACTCCAGGGGGTTGGTGATGTTGCACAGTGAAGCCTTTGGGCTCTCACAGAATCACAGAAATGGTTTGGGTTGGAAGGGACTTTAGAAAATATCCAGTTCCAACCCCCTGCCATGGGCAGGAACACTTCCCACTAGCCCAGGTTGCTCTAAGCCCCATCCAACCTGGCCTCGAGCACTGCAACAACCCCATCACTGTGTCACACCCAGCACAGCAGCTCCAAACCCAGGTACTCAACAGCACAGCCTAAGTGGGGACAACTTCACTGCTCTGAGCAATCCCAGCTAGAACAGCTTGAAAGAGTGGAGGGTGTTTCTTTGTTTTCCTTTAAATAAATGGGCATTTTCTGTTTTCTTTTGTTTTGTTTTTTTTTGTTGTTGTTGAGCTGTTAATGTTCATTTTGCGTGCGGGGCATGATGCCGTGCCTGTTACAGAATGCACACAGTGGAGTGCAAAAATCAAGATTGCATCTCATGCATAATGCATGGCCCAGCAACCCGCTCAACAAATTACCCAAGTAGATGCCTCCGACAGGGCTGGGGGGAAGGAGGGGGGAAAAAAATATTGTAACAAGTATCTTTCTAAAGAAATGACAAAATAAACACATAAAAAAATAGGCACGCAGAGCTTTTCTCGAGGGGGTCAATTCAGAAATTAAAGGTAAGGATGATGTGGCTGCAAGTGTGGAGCAGCAGGTCTGAAGGTGGGATGGGGCAAGGGGAGCCCAGAGCTGCCTGTGGAGGTGTCCAAGGACTTGATTTGGTGTTGGGAGCTTATTAGAGGAGTGACATCCTGTGGAGATAGGTAGGAAAAGGCATTACTTGGTTTATTTATCACTTTTGATGTGCTGGTTTGCAGGGATGTGTGGCAGCTCTGCTCTGCTGTGACACTGGATTTTTTGCTGCTTCTCTGGAGACGGGAGAGAGCTGTGAAAACACAGATTTTATCTGTGGAAGGATGGCGAGGAGGGGGACAGAGAGGTGGGAATGGGTCACTAAAATCTTTCTTGTCCCAGGAGCAGCTTTGTCTTCCCCCACTGTTGCCAGACACTGCTTTGCAGCCTGGAGGAGCTGGAGGATGCAGCCTCTGCTCCCTGCAAGGGGAGTTTTCTGCAAACAGATGCTAAAGTGACCACATTCCTTCCCTGTTCTCTGTGCTTTGACCCTGGTAAACCTGGACCATTCCCTGCAGGCTGGTAGGGAAGGGAGCAGCCACTGCCCATTCCCAGAGTGCTTCCCTCTGGAGCAGGCACGTGGTCGGTGTGTAGGGTGAAATCTGGGTGCTGAGCTGGGGGTTCAGGGTGAAACTTTTTGGTGGAGAAAAACGGCATTTTAGGAGTAGTTTGTATTGCTTTTGCTTCACCCTGGAAGGTGGGTTAGCACCCAGAGCTTCTGTGCTAACAGTACTGATGGGTTTGGTGTAGCATCCAGCAAAGACAGAGAACCCTTGGGCACTTGTTCCTCTGGAAGCCAAACCTTGACTCTAGAAGCCAAACCCATTGAAAGGGACTGGAGGAGGGGAGTTTGTTTCCAGAGAAGCAGAGGGGCAGCCCCAGGACTTCACCAAGCACTAAACTTGCTGATAATTTCACCATGACAACAATGCCCGTGGCTTCTGGATCACTGAGATCTGTGCAGGGCACATTTTAAGACTGGGATTTGTTGGAGGTTTTTTTTTCCTCATTTGAGTAATAACTCAGGCTCCAAATCTCATCCCTGTCATTCACACTAATGAGCCCAGGCCCGATCCGGCAGCGTGTGTTTGGGTTTATGGCAGCTCCCTGCAGGCGGGAGATGGGCAGGAGCCCAAGCCCAGCGCAGCGGCCGCGGGTCCGTGCTGGGCTCTGCACGCCTGGGTCCGACACAGGTCCCCGAGCTGCGGCCGCACCGCCAGCACGACCCGCCTTTGCCATCTAGTGGCTGCTGATCCCGGGAAGGCTCAAAAGTGGACTTGAGGAGCCAAGGATGAAGGTTAGGAAGGGAAAGTGGCAGGGGAAGAAATGTATGGGGAGGGATTTGTGCTATTCGAGCAGCTTTTCCCGCGTTGTGACAGCCCCGAGGATGAGCCCAGGCTCTGCGGCATCCCCTGCTGTGGGGGGGTTGGTGCTGGAGTTATCCTCCCCAGTGTGATGTGGGTGTGAGTATTCCCAACATCCAGAGGGCAAACACCCTCCACCAGCAGCAGAATCCAGGGCTAGAGGGGCAAATCACCCTGCACAACCACTTGGGTGCTGGGGTTTAATACCAGTATCAGTTCGGGCTCATTGGCACTGGAGGGGTTTGGTCTCACTCACAGCAAAGCCCTGACCCGCCTCCAGGTTCCTGCTTTCCCCCAGAGCCCACGGTGGGAAAGCTCTGGACACTCATGGCTTCAAGGAATTGGTGTCCACAGGGGTGAGGTTTTAGCAGTTTGTGCATCAGGAATGTGGGGGCCAATAGAACACTTACTTTTTATACATTTCTCTTCCCGTACTGTCATTTCTGTGGAATTTGGGAGTGATGACAGGATTTGCTTTTCCTAGTTCACTAGTGTTTAAAATAAACCCAAAATATAAAGAGGGCATGATCCCCTCTGCCTGGCTTTTTGGGCCATGGCTGGTGGGGAGGGCTCTGCCCCCTCCCCAAATTGCTCTATGACCCCATACAGCCGGTGGGGAGGGCTCTGCCCCCTCCCCAAATCTCCCTCTGATCCCACAGGTGCCCCGGGATGCCCCATCCCTCTCCACCCCAGCAGACACCACCCCTCAAAGCCCCACTGCTCCGTCCCAAAAACAGAACTGGCAGCTTTTGTGGGGATTAAAATACTGCAAGGTCTGCTGCATTTTTGTTTTTAAACGCCTGAATGCATTAGCATTGATTTATTTTTAATACAACCAACCACCTGTGAGTTTGGGATATTACTTCTGTTTGTTCCCTTTGGCAGAGGTGGGTCTTCAGTGGCCTCCCAGCTGTGCTGCCCTGATGGGATGGTTTGGGGCTGGCTGGCTGTGTCCCCAGTGACTGCTCTGTCCCCAGGACAGTAAATATTGCCTTTTCTCAGAGCTCCTGTGCAGCTGCAGGTATTGTAGGGGGGCTAAAGAGAAGGGAAAATCTTTTAGTTTTTCCCTTTTCTTTATTTTTTTTCCTTTTCTTTGTTTCTTTTTCCTTTTTTTTGCTTTTTTTCCTTTTCTTTTTTTTCCCCTTAATCCCTGGCCTTCTGAATTCTTCTCTGAGAAGGACCTCAGCCTGTTTATGCCCTGCAAGCCTGGGAAATGAGCAGAGAGGTTCAAGGTCACAGGTAATAACAGCAGGTCTCCCCTCACCCTCTAGAATCCTCATCCCTGAACTACTCTCTCAGCAATGTTTCCAATCACCTTGCACATATAATGAAAGTACAGGCAGGAACTCACTAAGCAAATGAGCCCCTCCTTTAATTCCATTTGCTTATGCTGCTTATTTTTCTCCTGCATAATTATTTTTAAAGGAAAATTTAATTTTGTTTAATGGGAACAAAGTTTAACACTCCACAAGCTTTGTCTTCTGCGGGCTCCATCTGCTGAGCTTTTTTTCTGTTTTATTTTTTTTTTTCTAATTATTTTTAAACCAGCCCAGTAAATTGTGTGTGTTTTTAAGAGGCACTTCTCATTAAGATGAAATACTTTGATCTCATAGGATCATCTGTTTTTAAAGAGGTATTGATAAAAGCTGCATATTTTTTTTTTCTCTCCCAGTTTTCCCAATCTCAGTGGTGACTCTGTCCCCTCCACCTGCCCAGGTGTTTGCTCTGCTGTGAACTGAGTGCAGCAATCAGAGCCTGTCAGAAGGAAAGAGGGGTCAGGAGACGAGCTCTGAGAGGGCACAGCAGGGACCATTAAGAAATAAGTGGCAAATCATCTCAGGAAAGGGAAACATTTAACCTACTTATTTATTTATTTTTAAGTACAGATGGTGTGGGGGGAAAGAAAAGGCTGCAAGAAGACCAAGAGGCATGGGAGTGCTATATATAGCTGTACAGCTGTTTCCTTCAGGTGTTATAGCTCAGAAACGTAGGATGATTAATTTTGAAAGTTGAAATGTATAGCGGGTTCTGATTACAGCTGAGTGTCTATAATTTAGCTACTTAGTAAAATTAACTTGACGTTTTTAGTGAGCTGTGAGGACAATAACGTGTGAAGAGACTGAAGAACGAGTTTGACTGCATGCTCCTTCCCTTACCTTCCCCCCTTTTTCCGACTGGCGAAGTTTATTTTTAACTTTTCCCATTTTCCTGGCATTTTTCCCCGAATCCAGGCGAATGGGTCTGGCTCCCCCTCCTGGTACAGAAAGGCAGCGCCGGGTTGGGCTCAGCCTTCCTATCCCGGGATGGTGCCACAGGGAGGTCCAGGATAACCCGGGCACGGGCTTGGTTGGGATCTCCAAGGCACAGAACACTTCCCAGAGCATGGCACCTCCTGGAAGGCTGTGGGACCTCCCTCTAAATCCATCTGCATCCTTCAGAGGGAGCCCATGCTGGGAACTTGCAAAGCAGGTCACAGCAGGGACCACAGAAAGGGACACCTGGGAAGTGCAGGGCTTCAGGTTGGTTTCCTCCAACAAAAAAAATGACATGCACGATGGTTGTGTGGAAGTATGGAATGTGAGAGACCATCCCCAGTGCCAAGGACCAGATTACCTGTGAGCTCTCCTGTGAGGAAAGGCTGAGAGAACTGGGATTGTTCAGCCTGGAGAAGAGAAGGCTCCAGAGTGACCTAATTGTGGCCTTCCAGGACCTGAAGGGGGCCCTCAGGAAAGATGGGGAGAGACTGCTTACAAGGGCCTGGACAAGGAGGAATGGCTTCAAACTAAAAGAGCAGGTTGGGTATTAGGCAAAAGTTCTTCCCTGTGAGGGTGGGGAGGCCCTGGCACAGGTTGCCCAGAGAAGCTGTGGCTGCCCCATCCCTG